>NC_048580.1:5669270-5734270 GCF_013265735.2 Oncorhynchus mykiss
GTCCCAGATATGTGTGTCTCTGGTCTGGTCCCAGATCTGTGTGTCTCTGGTCTGGTCCCAGATCTGTGTGTCTCTGATCTGGTCCCAGATCTGTGTGTCTCTGGTCTGGTCCCAGATCTTTGTGTCTCTGATCTGGTCCCAGATCTGTGTGTCTCTGGTCTGGTCCCAGATCTGTGTGTCTCTGGTCTGGTCCCAGATCTGTGTGTCTCTGGTCTGGTCCCAGATCTGTGTGTCTCTGGTCTGGTCCCAGATCTGCGTGTCTCTAATCTGGTCCCAGATCTGTCCATATAGTTGCTTGTGAAAGTGTCCACTTCCTTAGCATTTTTTCCTATTTTGTTTCCTTCCAACCTGGAATTAAAATAGATTTTTTGGGGGGTTTGTATCATTTTTTTTTTTTTTTTTTTTTTTTTTTTACCTTTATTTAACCAGGCAAGTCAGTTAAGAACAAATTCTTATTTTCAATGACGGCATTTGATTTACACAACACTTTGAAGATGCAACATCTTTTCTATTTTATTCTAAATATTTTTTTATTGTGAAATAAGACCAAAAAGAAACACAGAAAACTTGAACTATCCCCCCCAAAGTCAATACTTTGTAGAGCCACCTTTTGCAGCCATTACAGCTGCAAGTCTCTTGGGGTTTGTCTCTATAAACTTGGCACATCTAGCCACTGGGATTTTTGCCCATTCTTCAATGTAAAACTGCTCCAGCTCCTTCAAGTTGGATGGGTTCCGCTGGTGTACAGCAATCTTTAAGTTATACCAAAGATTCTCAATTGGATTGAGGTCTGGGCTTTGACTAGGCCATTCCAAGACATTTAAATGTTTCCCCTTAAACCACTTGTGTGTTGCTTTAGCAGTATTCTTAGGGTCATTGTCCTGCTGGAAGGTGAACCTCCGTCCCAGTCTCAAATCTCTGGAAGACAAACATGTTTCCCTCAAGAATTTTAGCACCATCCATCAATTCCTTCAATTCTGACCAGTTTCCCAAGTCAATGCCAATGAAAAACATCCCCACAGCATTATGCTGCCACCACAATGCTTCACTGTGGAGATGGTATTCTCGGGGTGATGAGAGGTGTTGGGTTTGTGCCAGACATAGTGTTTTCCTTGATGGCCAAAAAAGCTAAATTTAGTCTCATCTGACCAGTACCTTCTTCCATATGTTTGGGGAGTCTCCCACATGCCTTTTGTCAAACACCAAACGTGTTGCTTATTTTTGTCTTTAAGCAATGGCTTTTCTCTGGCCACTCTTCCGTAAAGCCCAGCTCTGTTGAGTGTACAGAGAGAGATACTCCAATCTCCACGGTGGAGCTTTGCAGCTCCTTCAGGGTTGTCTTTGGTCCCTTTGTTGCCTCTCTGATTAATGCCCTCCTTGCCTGGTCCGTGAGTTTTAGTATTGACCCTCTCTTGGCAGGTTTGCTGTGGTGCCATATTCTTTACATTTTTAAATAATGAATTTAATGGTGCTTTGTGGGATGTTCAAAGATTCTGATAAATAACTCAACCCTGATCTGTACTTCTCCACAACTTTGTCCCTGACCTGTTTGGAGAACTCCTTGGTCTTCACGGTGCCGCTTGCTTGGTGGTGCCCCTTGCTTAATGGTTTTGCAGACTCTTGGCCTTTCAGAACAGGTGTATATATACTGAGATCATGTGACAGATCATGTGACACTTAGACTGCACACAGGTGGACGTTATTTAACGAATTATGTGACTTCTGAAGGAAATTGGTTGCACCAGATCTTATTTAGGGGCTTCATAGCAAAGGGGGTAAATACACTTTTCCGTTTTTTTTCTTAATTTCACTTCTGGCCAGCAGCTAATGGGGATCCCTGATAAATACAAACACAAATACCTGCAGGCATTATGTAAAATGTTACCCTGTGTATTAACAAAGGCATTTCAATGTTTCTCTCTCTTGTCCCTCTGCACTCTCTCACCCCTGCTCCCTCTCCATTCATACTTTGTCTCGCTCTCGCTCTCTCTCTTTTTTCTCTGTCAATATCTCTCCTTCTCTCTCTCTCTCTCCCTTTCTCTGTATCTCTTTCTCTTTCTGTCTCTTTCTCTGTTTCTCTCTTTCTTTTTCTCTCTCTCTCTCTCTCTCTCTCTCTCTCTCTCTCTCTCTCTCTCTCTCTCTCTCTCTCTCTCTCTCTCTCTCTCTCTCAGGCGGAGTGATGAAGTCCTGCTCCTACAAGTCTTTCTGTAGCCAGGCCAACAGTCAGGGTTACCGGTCACCAGGGGTCAGAGTTCACTGCTGTTTCTCTGATGACTGCAACGTGACAGGAAACGTATCCAAGCTGGAAGGAAGTCTCAGCTACCTGTTGCTCCTCCTTCCCCTGCTCCTCCACTGGATCTCAAACTAAACATATAACCCAGCACAAACCAACAGCCATGCCAACTACCCCACCACTACCCCACCAACCTCCCTTCTCTACCCTACTCTCAAACTAAACCCAGCACAAACCAACAGCCATGCCAACCACCCCACCTACCTCCCTTCCCTACCCTCTTCTCAAACTAAACCCAGCACAAACCAACAGCCATGCCAACTACCCCACCTACCTCCCTTCCCTACCCTACTCTACCCGACTCAAACCCCACCTCTCCAAGCCTCAGCTACCATCCCCACTCTGGCCGACTACGCCATCTAACTCTGCCTATCTAAAGTATCTAAAGTAACACACAATAAAATAACCATTGATATCACCATATAACCAACCCAGAACAAACCAACCGATAACAACCCAGAACAAACCCAAACCAGAACAACCCCAAACCAGAACAACCCTAACTCAGAACAAACCCAGAACAACCCCAACCCCAACTCAGAACAAACCCAACCCAGAACAAACCCACCCAGAACAAACCCAACCCAGAACAAACCCAACCCAACCCAACCCAACCCAAACCAAAATAACCTACAACAAACCCAACCCAACACAAACCAACCTAACCTACAACAAACCCAACCCAAACCAACCTAACCTACAACAAACCCAACCCAAACCAACCTAACTTACAACAAACCCAACCCAAACCAACCTAACCTACAACAAACCCAACCGAAACCAACCTAGCCTACAACAAACCCAACCCAAACCAACCTAACCTAAACCCAGTCATACCAACTAACTACCCATATCTACTGTACCCGCCACTCCCAATCTAAGTACGGCCAACTATGTAATCTAACTCCTCGCCATCCAACGTTCCCAGCCTTATAGGAAACCCATATGCTTCAGCAACACCTTCTCTAGCCTCCCCCTACATCTCTTCATCCTTCTCTAGCCTCCACCTACATCTCTTCATCCTTCTCTAGTCTCCACCTACAGCTCTTCATCCTTCTCTAGCCTCCACCTACATCTCTTCATCCTTCTCTAGCCTCCACCTACATCTCTTCATCCTTCTCTAGCCTTCACCTACATCTCTTCATCCTTCTCTAGCCTCCACCTACATCTCTTCATCCTTCTCTAGCCTCCACCTACATCTCTTCATCCTTCTCTAGCCTCCACCTACAGCTCTTCATCCTTCTCTAGCCTCCACCTACAGCTCTTCATCCTTCTCTAGCCTCCACCTACAGCTCTTCATCCTTCTCTAGCCTCCACCTACAGCTCCTCAAGACATGCAGACATCCTTATAGCCTCCACCTACAGCTCCACAAGACATGCAGACATCCTTATAGCCTCCACCTACAGCTCCTCAAGACATGCAGACATCCTTATAGCCTCCACCTACAGCTCCTCAAGACATGCAGACATCCTTATAGCCTCCACCTACAGCTCCTCAAGACATGCAGACATCCTTATAGCCTCCACCTACAGCTCCACAAGACATGCAGACATCCTTATAGCCTCCACCTACAGCTCCTCAAGACATGCAGACATCCTTATAGCCTCCACCTACAGCTCCTCAAGACATGCAGACATCCTTATAGCCTCCACCTACAGCTCCTCAAGACATGCAGACATCCTTATAGCCTCCACCTACAGCTCCTCAAGACATGCAGACATCCTTATAGCCTCCACCTACAGCTCCTCAAGACATGCAGACATCCTTATAGCCTCCAACTACAGCTCCTCAAGACATGCAGACATCCTTATAGCCTCCACCTACAGCTCCTCAAGACATGCAGACATCCTTATAGCCTCCACCTACAGCTCCTCAAGACATGCAGACATCCTTATAGCCTCCACCTACAGCTCCTCAAGACATGCAGACATCCTTATAGCCTCCAACTACAGCTCCACAAGACATGCAGACATCCTTATAGCCTCCACCTACAGCTCCTCAAGACATGCAGACATCCTTATAGCCTCCACCTACAGCTCCTCAAGACATGCAGACATCCTTATAGCCTCCACCTACAGCTCCTCAAGACATGCAGACATCCTTTTAGCCTCCACCTACAGCTCCTCAAGACATGCAGACATCCTTATAGCCTCCACCTACAGCTCCTCAAGACATGCAGACATCCTTGTCCCATCCTTCTCTAACTAATTTCTTCACAATCTTTCACTCTAACCCAAACCCTGTCCAACACCAACATTTAATTCATTCCATTCCTCAAACAACAGCAACACACACGGCCGCTAAATCATGCTTGTGCATGTGTGCACAATAGAAAGTGTCATAAGATGGGTTGTAACTAAAGATCTGGACCGGTTCTAATCTGGTACTCCTAAAGATGATTGGCTGGACGTACAGGTGTTCAATCCAATCACAGTCCATCTCACTATTTATCAGGTCTGAATGTATTTTGGAACTATGGGATTGAAGGAACTTAACCTGGTCCAAGATCTGTTTGTGCTGTCTTGCCAACCTCCCATGGCCGTTGTCACGAGTTGGCAAGACATTCGTTTCGGAAATCCCAGACCCAGGGCAGATTCTCTTGGTTGTTGCATAGAGAGTCCTCTTCAGAGAGACGTCTCTCCCAACAATTCAAGAGTTTGGGTCGGCGGAGTTTAAATGTGGGTGGGAATTGTGCTGTTTACACTAAAGGCAACAAGCGGATAAGTCAGTGACATGAGAAAGCTGGATGTCCCAACTCCTTCCTGTCTTCTATGCCAAGCTGACATTGTACAGAGGTGTAAGAACATTGGTACTTTGTGGGAGGCTACCTGTCTTTCTAGAGAGACTAGCAAGGCAGCTCAAACATATCTAGGTCCAGGCTACTAGACAAAGGGCACAGATATACAATTACTAATCAAATGGGAATAGGGATCCAGGTGTGCGTAATGACATTTCCGGAGGGATCCGTGACAGCGACATGTTTTAGAGTGGCCTTTTATTGCCCCCAGCACAAGGTACACCTGTGTAATGATCATGCTGTTTAATTAGTTTCTTGATATGCCACACCTGTTAGGTGGATGGATTATCTTAGCAAAGGAGAAATGCTCACTAACAGGGATGTAAACACATTTGTGCACAAAATGTGTTTTTTTGTACGTATGGAACATTTCTGGGTCACTTTACATGTTGCGTTTATATTTTTGTTCAGTTTAGAAAGAAAATAGAAAAATAACATTTGCGAGACAAGGTGAAGAAAGGAGAGATGAGATGAGGGAAAGAGAGATAAGGTGAGGGAAGGATAGATAAGGAGAGATAAGGAGAGGGAAGGAGAGATAAGGTGAGGGAAGGAGAGATAAGGTGAGGGAAGGAGAGATGAGGTGACGGAAAGAGAGATGAGGTGAGGGAAGGAGAGATGAGGTGAGGGAAGGAGCGATGAGGTGAGGGAAGGAGCGATGAGGTGAGGGAAGGAGCGATGAGGTGAGGGAAGGAGCTATGAGGTGAGGGAAGGAGAGATAAGGTGAGGGAAAGAGAGATGAGGTGAGGGAAGGAGAGATAAGGTGAGGGAAGGAGAGATGAGGTGAGGGAAGGAGAGATACAGAGAGAAGGTGAGGGAAGGAGAGAGAAGGTGAGGGAAGGAGAGATAATGTGAGGGAAGGAGAGATAAGGTGAGAGAAAGAGAGATACGGTGAGGGAAGGAGAGAGAAGGAGAGGGAAGGAGCGATAAGGTGAGGGGAGGAGAGATGAGGAGTGGAAGGAGAGATAAGGTGAGGGAAGGAGAGAGAAGGAGAGGGAAGGAGAGATAAGGTGAGGGAAGGAGAGAGAAGGTGAGGAAAGGAGAGAGAAGGTGAGGGAAGGAGAGATAAGGTGAGGGAAAGAGAGATGAGGTGAGGGAAGGAGAGATGAGGTGAGGGAAGGAGCGATGAGGTGAGGGAAGGAGCGATGAGGTGAGGGAAGGAGCGATGAGGTGAGGGAAGGAGCGATGAGGTGAGGGAAGGAGAGATAAGGTGAGGGAAGGATAGATAAGGAGAGATAAGGAGAGGGAAGGAGAGATAAGGTGAGGGAAGGAGAGATAAGGTGAGGGAAGGAGAGATGAGGTGAGGGAAAGAGAGATGAGGTGAGGGAAGGAGAGATGAGGTGAGGGAAGGAGCGATGAGGTGAGGGAAGGAGCGATGAGGTGAGGGAAGGAGCGATGAGGTGAGGGAAGGAGCGATGAGGTGAGGGAAGGAGCGATAAGGTGAGGGAAGGAGAGATAAGGTGAGGGAAAGAGAGATGAGGTGAGGGAAGGAGAGATAAGGTGAGGGAAGGAGAGATGAGGTGAGGGAAGGAGAGATACAGAGAGAAGGTGAGGGAAGGAGAGAGAAGGTGAGGGAAGGAGAGATAATGTGAGGGAAGGAGAGATAAGGTGAGAGAAAGAGAGATAAGGTGAGGGAAGGAGAGAGAAGGAGAGGGAAGAAGCGATAAGGTGAGGGGAGGAGAGATGAGGAGTGGAAGGAGAGATAAGGTGAGGGAAGGAGAGAGAAGGAGAGGGAAGGAGAGATAAGGTGAGGGAAGGAGAGAGAAGGTGAGGGAAGGATAGAGAAGGTGAGGGAAGGAGAGAGAAGGAGAGGGAAGGAGAGATAAGGTGAGGGAAGGAGAGATGAGGTGAGGGAAGGAGAGATGAGGTGAAGGAAGGAGAGATACGGAGAGAAGGTGAGGAAAGGAGAGAGAAGGTGAGGGAAGGAGAGATAATGTGAGGGAAGGAGAGATAAGGTGAGGGAAGGATAGATAAGGAGAGATAAGGAGAGGGAAGGAGAGATAAGGTGAGGGAAGGGGAGATAAGGTGAGGGAAGGAGAGATGAGGTGAGGGAAAGAGAGATGAGGTGAGGGAAGGAGAGATGAGGTGAGGGAAGGAGCGATGAGGTGAGGGAAGGAGCGATGAGGTGAGGGAAGGAGCGATGAGGTGAGGGAAGGAGCGATAAGGTGAGGGAAGGAGAGATGAGGTGAGGGAAGGAGAGATGAGGTGAGGGAAGGAGAGAGGAGGTGAAGGAAGGAGAGAAGGTGAGGAAAGGAGAGAGAAGGTGAGGGAAGGAGAGATAATGTGAGGGAAGGAGAGATAAGGTGAGGGAAGGAGAGAGACGGTGAGGGAAGGAGAGATAAGGTGAGGGGAGGAGAGATGAGGAGGGGATGGAGAGATGAGGAGGGGAAGGAGAGATGAGGAGGGGAAGGAGAGATAAGGTGAGGGAAGGAGAGATAAGGAGAGGGAAGGATAGATAAGGTGAGGGAAGGAGCGATAAGGTGAGGGGAGGAGAGATGAGGAGGGGAAGGAGAGATAAGGTGAGGGAAGCAGAGATAAGGAGAGGGAAGGAGAGATAATGTGAGGGAAGGAGAGATAAGGAGAGGGATGGAGAGAGAAGGTGAGGGAAGGAGAGAGAAGGTGAGGGAAGGAGCGATAAGGTGAGGGGAGGAGAGATGAGGAGGGGAAGGAGAGATAAGGTGAGGGAAGGAGAGATAAGGAGAGATAAGGAGAGGGAAGGAGAGAGAAGGTGAGGGAAGGAGAGATAAGGAGAGGGATGGAGAGAGAAGGTGAGGGAAGGAGAGATAAGGAGAGGGATGGAGAGAGAAGGTGAGGGAAGGAGAGAGAAGGTGAGGGAAGGAGAGAGAAGGTGAGGGAAGGAGAGATAAGGTGAGGGAAGGAGAGATAAGGAGAGGGAAGGAACTCTACACCTCCCCCACTGGGCACACACTGGTTGAATAAACATTGGTTCAACGTCATTTGTCAACCTATTTTGATGTGGAATCAACTTGGACAACACATTTGAATTCATGAAATAGGTCATCAACCAGCATCGTAACCATTGACATTTGGGTCAAATTTCAACTAAAATACAATGACTTCTTAAACTGATCAGAGACCAGGCTAGAATCTCTTATCTTTAGAGCAAAGATCTTCTTCAAAAAAGAAACTCAACATTGGAAAAAAAAAGGACAATCGTTGGAAGAACTAGGAACAATCTACTCCCACTGTCGTTTGTAACTCTATGTAACTCTATGTGTGTTCGACTCCTCCGTGATCGAACCAATAGAGATGATCTAAACTAAAGAAAGCAATGTTCAACTTATTTTTCTCCCTCTGTCGTCAACTGTAAATAATAAATTCAATAAAATAGTTTTTCAGTTCTGCATTTCCATTGTGTGGGTCTTTGTTGTCAGTAAATATATTAATGTATGAAGAATATATAGTTATCTTTTTAAGAAACTAAAGCCTTTGGGTGGATCATCAATTGAGATGTATTAGAATGGTAAACAGTTTCAACCAATGTGTTTTATTACAGAGTTATCACAGATTGATATAATACACATATGAATTAATTATTAACCATTTATAAATTACTCACAAACCATCTTATCATTTATTTTGATTCAAGCCACTATAGTATATCACACACTCGTATATAATCACATTTGGGAAGAAGTTTCTATCAAGTCAAGTGAGGTTCGTCATGTTATCCATAACCTAATGTAGCAGGCGTAAAAGAAACACCTGAAACTAGATCCCCTTCAAACTACCTGTTGGGGGAGGTTCTCTTCTGCACTGTTCAACCAATCCAGTAAATGTGGAGGAGGAGTTAAGATGGACTGTTGCTTTGTTAACGTCCAAAAGCTGAAGTTGAGTCACAGGCTCTCTTTCCATTTCCTTGACAACCAGAACATCCACAGGCTCTCTTTCCATTTCCCCTGACAAC
Source organism: Oncorhynchus mykiss (assembly GCF_013265735.2). Classification (NCBI taxonomy): domain Eukaryota; kingdom Metazoa; phylum Chordata; class Actinopteri; order Salmoniformes; family Salmonidae; genus Oncorhynchus; species Oncorhynchus mykiss. The sequence continues at coordinate 5,678,287 of NC_048580.1, forward strand.
CAGAACATCCACAGGCTCTCTTTCCATTTTCCCTGACAACAGGGACATCCACAGGCTCTCTTTCCATTTTCCCTGACAACAGGAACATCCACAGGCTCTCTTTCCATTTCCCCTGACAACAGGAACACCTACAGGCTCTCTTCCCATTTCCCCTGACAACCAGAACATCCACAGTCTCTCTTTCCATTTCCCTTGTAAACCAGAACATCCGGTTGTTGGGGACTCAGCAGAGGCAGTGGCGACCCGTCATTCAGGGCAGGTTGAGCAGAGCCCACATTTTTTTGCAAAAAAATCAAATATATATATATATATATATATACACACTACCGGTCAAAAGTTTTAGAACACCTACTCATTCAATTTTCCACCATAATTTGCAAATAAATTCATTAAAAATCCTACAATGTGATTTTCTGGATTTTTTTTCTCATTTTGTCTGTCATAGTTGAAGTGTACCGATGATGAAAATTACAGGCCTCTCTCATCTTTTTAAGTGGGAGAACTTGCACAATTGGTGGCTGACTAAATGCTTTTTTTGCCCCACTGTATATAGCCCTTCTTACATCAGCTGACATCTCAAAGTGCTGTACAGAAACCCAGCCTAAAACCCCAAGGAGAAGTACTCCAGATATAACAAACTGACCCTAGCCACCCGACATAAACTAATGCAGCATAAATACTGGAGGCTGAGACAGGAGGGGTCAGGAGACACTGTGGCCCCATTCGATGATACTCCCGGACAGGGCCAAACAGACAGCATATAACCCCACCCACTTTGCCAAAGCACAGCCCCCACACCACTAGAGAGATATCTTCAACCACCAACTTACCATCCTGAGACAAGGCCGAGTATAGCCCACAAAGATCTCCGCCACGGCACAGCCCAAGGGGGGGAACCAACCCAGACAGGAAGACCACGTCAGTGACTCAACCCACTCAAGTGACGCACCCCTCCTAGGGACGGCATGGAAGAGTACCAGTAAGGCAGTGACTCAGCCCCTGTAATAGAGTTAGAGGCAGAGAATCCCAGTGGAGAGAGGGGAACCGGCCAGGCAGAGACAGCAAAGGCGGTTCGTTGCTCCAGTGCCTTTCCGTTCATCTTCACACTCCTGGGCGAAATCTGTTCTCAGCCCTGCCAGCAATTCAAAACTGCCTTGGATGCTCAAGGAGGCTTTCTATAAAATCGATGTGTAACAGCTGGAATCCTCAATGGGAAACTGTCCAAAATAAGTTTCTGCAAACAAGGAACACTGTTTTTCTCTCCCTCAGACATCACATGCTAGAGAACAGACATCACATGCTAGAGAACAGACATCACATGCTAGAGAACAGACATCACATGCTAGAGAACAGACATCACATGCTAGAGAACAGACATCACAAGCTAGAGAACAGACATCACATGCTAGAGAACAGACATCACATGCTAGAGAACAGACATCACATGCTAGAGAACAGACATCACATGCTAGAGAACAGACATCACATGCTAGAGAACAGACATCACATGCTAGAGAACAGACATCACATGCTAGAGAATAGACATCACATGCTAGAGAATAGACATCACATGCTAGAAAACAGACATCACATGCTAGAGAACAGACATCACATGCTAGAGAACAGACATCACATGCTAGAGAACAGACATCACATGCTAGAGAACAGACATCACATGCTAGAGAACAGACATCACATGCTAGAGAACAGACATCACATGCTAGAGAACAGAATACATCTTTTTTTTACACTGGGTGACGCCCTTCCTCGTTTGCTGTTTCCTCAACTTCCCGTCAACAAAAACAATAACAGGGGTGGTGGTGCTGTTTCCTCAACTTTTCCATCTTTAAGTATAAAAAAAAGAAGAAAAATGTTACTTTTGATGTCTTTGGAACCATTTTATGCAAGACTGTACGATTTGTTTTGTACACATCTTTACATTACTTATTATTTGTTTATTATTTGTATTAATTATTATTTGTACACATTTTTACAATACATATGCGGCATGGTCTACAGTCAATCACAAAAGGAAGACCAGGGCCGTCGCAGACACCGATGTCTTGCTCCGAGACAAACTAAACAACTTCTTTGCTCGCTTTGAGGACAATACAGTGCAACTGACACGGCCCTCTACCAAAACCTGCGGGCTCTCCTTCCCCGCAGCCAACGTGAGTAAAACATTTAAACGTGTTAACTCGCAGGGCTGCAGGCCCAGACGGCATCCCCAGCCGTGTCCTCAGAGCATGCGCAGTCCAGCTGGCTGGTGTGGTTACGGACATATTCAATCAATCCCTATCCCACTCTGCTGTTCCCACATGCTTCAAGATGGCCACCATTGTTCCTGTTCCCAAGAAAGCTAAGGTAACTGAGCTAAACGACTCTCGCCCCGTAGCACTCACTTCCGTCATCATGAAGTGCTTTGAGAGACTAGTCAAGGACCATATCACCTCCACCCTACCTGACACCCTAGACCCACTCCAATTTGCTTACCGCCCAAATAGGTCCACAGACGATGCAATCACACTGCACGCTGCCCTAACCCATCTGGACAAGAGGAATACCTCTGTAAGAATGCTGTTCATCAATTACAGCTAAGCATTTAACACCATAGTACCCTCCAAACTCGTCATCAAGCTTGAGACCCTGGGTCTCAATCCCGCCCTGTGCAACTGGGTACTGGACTTTCTGACGGGCCGCCCCCAGGTGATGAAGGTAGGAAACAACATCTCCACCCCGCTGATCCTCAACACTGGAGCCCCACAAGGGTGCATTCTCAGCCCTCTCCTGTACTCCATGTTCACCCAAGACTGCATGGCCATGCACGCATCCAACTCAATCATCAAGTTTGCAGACGACACCACAGTGGCTTGATTACCAACAACGACGAGACGGCCTACAGGGAGGAGGTGAGGGCCATCGGAGTGTGGTGTCAGGAAAATAACCTCACACTCAACGTCAACAAAACAAAGGAGATGATTGTGGACTTCAGGAAACAGCAGAGGGAGCACCCCCCTATCCACATCGATGGGACAGTAGTGGAGAGGGTAGTAAGTTTTGAGTTCCTCGGCGTACACATCACGGACAAACTGAAATAGTCCACCCACACAGACAGTGTGGTGAAGAAGGCACAACAGCACCTCTTCAACCTCAGGAGGCTGATGAAATTTGGCTTGTCACCAAAAAACACTCACAAACTTTTACTGATGCACAATCGAGAGCATCCTGTCGGGCTGTATCACCACCTGGTACGGCAACTGTTCCGCCCACAACCTCAAGGCTCTCCAGACGGTAGTGAGGTCTGCACAACGCATCACCGGGGGCAAACTACCTTCCCTCCAGGACACCTACACCACCCGTTGTCACAGGAAGGCCATAAAGATCATCAAGGACAACAACCACTGGAGCCACTGCCTGTTCACCCCGCTATCATCCAGAAGGCGAGGTCAGTACAGGTGCACCAGACTGTTAAAACAGCCATCACTAACATTGAGTGGCTGCTGCCAACATACTGACTCAACTCCAGCCACTTTAATAGTGGAAAAATGTATGTAATAAATGCATCACTAGCCACTTTAAACAATATCACTTAATATAATGTTTACATACCCTACATTACTCATCTCATATGAATATACTGTACTCTATACCATCTACTGCATCTTGCCTATGCCGCACGGCCATCACTCATCCATATATTTATATGTACATATTCTCATTCATTCCTTTACACTTGTGTGTATAAGGTATTTGTTGTGAAATTGTTAAATTACTTGTTAGATATTACTGCATTGTCGCTACACTCGCATTAACATCATTAACAACATTAATGTGTAACATTAACCAATAAAATTGTATTTTATTTGATCGTATCCCCTCAGCTCTGACTGTATCAGTGTGTGTGTGTTTGTGTGTGTGTGTGTGTGTTTCATCCTTTAATTGTAATACATGCAGTAGCCACTGGGTGGCAGTACAGGAAAACCTTTAACAAATACAGGCACTCCTTTAATGAAAAACTGGACTTTCATTCACAATAGACAACTACTTAGACAGTGGACAGATATTGCACTGGCACATTTCCTTTTTGAACAACTGTATGAAACAACAACACATCCTATTGATGCCTACCAGTTGATGCATGTCATGGCAAGGACATTTCATGACGTTTATGAGCTTCTGACAACAGTGCGCTAGACTAACTTTGGATGAAAACAGAAAGGCTAAACAGTATGGTGATTGTGAATCTATGGAGAGGATATGGCTGTAGACACATGAAGCACTGTGTCTGAATACTAATTTCCACTACAGAACTAAACTAAATTATCAAAAGTATGTGGACACCTGCTCGTCCAACATCTCATTCCAGAATCATGGGCATTATTATGGAGTTGGTCCCCCCCCCTTTTGCTGCTATAACAGCCTCCACTCTTCTGGGAAGGCTTTCCACTAGATGTTGGAACACTTCTGTGGGGACTTGTTTCCATTCATCCACAAGAGCATTAGTGAGGTCGGTCACTGATGTTGGGCGATTAGGTCTGGCTCGCAGTCGGTGTTCCGATTCATCCCAAAGGTGTTCGATGGGGTTGAGGTAAGGGATCTGTTCAGGCCAGTTAAGCTTTTCCACACTGAATCTCGACAAACCATTTCTGTTAAGACCTCGCTTTGTGCACGGTGGCATTGTCATGCTGAAACAGGATAGGGCATTCCACAAACTGTTGCCACAAAGTTGGAAGCACAGAATCGTCTGGAATGTCATTGTATGATGTAGCGTTAAGATTTCCCTTTGCTGGAACTAAGGGGCCCGAACCATGAAAAACAGCCCCAGACCAGGTAGCGTTCACTCAGATTAGTCCTTCAGACTGCCAGATGGTAAATCGTGATTCATCACTCCGGACAACGTGTTTCCACTGCTCCAGAGTCCAATGGCAACAAGCTTTACACCACTCCAGACGACGCTTGGCGTTGCGCATGGTGATCTTAGGCTTGTGTGCGGCTGCTCGGCCATGGAAACTCATTTCATAAAGCTCCCAACGAACAGTTATTGTGCTGACGTTGCTTCCAGAGGCAGTTTGGAACTCGGTAGTGAGTGTTGCAACTGAGGACAGATGACGACGTACTATGCGCTTCAGCGCTCGGCAGTGCCGTTCTGTGAGCTCGTGTGGCCTACCACTTTGCAGTTGAGCCGTTGTTGCTCCAGTTGTTGTTGACATTTCCACGTCACAATAACAGCACTTACAGTTAACCGGGGCAGCTCTTGCAGAGCAAAAATTTGACGAACTTACTTGTTGGCAAGTTGGATTCAGAGGACAGTGCCACATTTAAAGTCACTGAGTTCTTCAGTAAGGCCATTCTACTGCCAATGTTTGTCTATGGAGATTGCATGGCTGTGTGCCTCGATTTTATATACATGTCAGCAACAGGTGTGGCTGAACTAGACGAATCCACTCATTTGAAGGGGTGTCCACATACTTTTGTATATATAGTGTATGTCTGTCGAACATGTGAACCACTGTGTCTGAATAGCAACGTTACACTGCAGAACTAGATGCCTGTCAACACATGTCTGCATACTGTGTCTGAAGGTGAGAACACACATTTGGAGGTGTTTTCAGTACACATTTTGTCCTTGCCCACTCTGGCAACCGCAGGGTAGACATGATCAATTGCTCATTTGACTTGCCCTGATCAACCTTAAATGAATGTTCATTACTGCAACACGTCTCACTTTCTGGGACAGTTATTAGATGACTGCTGTGCAGCAAGGAGACTTGGTAAGTGAGTAAGAGTCAACCCAAGCTTTAATAGACTGAAACCCAACCCAGGAAGTAACCCAAGCTTTAATAGACTGAAACCCAACCCAGGATGTAACCCAAGCTTTAATAGACTGAAACCCAACCCAGGAAGTAACCCAAGCATTAATAGACTGAACCCCAACCCAGGAAGTAACCCAAGCTTTAAACTGAACACCAACCCAGGAATTAACCCAAGCTATAATAGACTGAACCCCAACCCAGGAAGTAACCCAAGCTTTAAACTGAACCCCAACCCAGGAAGTAACCCAAGCTATAACAGACTGAACCCCAACCCAGGAAGTAACCCAAGCTATAATAGACTGAAGCCCAACCCAGGAAGTAACCCAAGCTTTAAACTGAACCCCAACCCAGGAAGTAACCCAAGCTATAACAGACTGAACCCCAACCCAGGAAGTAACCCAAGCTATAATAGACTGAACCCCAACCCAGGAAGTAACCCAAGCTTTAAACTGAACCCCAACCCAGGAAGTAACCCAAACTTTAAACTGAAACCCAACTCTGTTGGTGAGTTTGGTGGGAATACCAGTAAGGAGCGTGTTGCAGTAGACCAATCAAAAAGTCGGGCTGTCGACACATGAAGCATTGTGTCATCATACGAACTTTACACTACAGAACTATATGGCTGTCAGGATGTAGCATTGTGTCATCATACTAACTTTACACTACAGAACTATACGGCTGTCAGGATGTAGCATTGTGTCATCATACTAACTTTACACTACAGAACTATACGGCTGTCAGGATGTAGCATTGTGTCATCATACTAACTTTACACTACAGAACTATATGTCTGTCAGGATGTAGCATTGTGTCATCATACTAACTTTACACTACAGAACTATATGTCTGTCAGGATGTAGCATTGTGTCATCGTACTAACTTTACACTACAGAACTATATGGTTGTCAGGATGTAGCATTGTGTCATCGTACTAACTTTACACTACAGAACTATATGGCTGTCAAGATGTAGCATTGTGTCATCATACTAACTTTACACTACAGAACTATACGGCTGTCAGGATGTAGCATTGTGTCATCATACTAACTTTACACTACAGAACTATACGGTTGTCAGGATGTAGCATTGTGTCATCATACTAACTTTACACTACATAACTATATGGATGTCAGGATGTAGCATTGTGTCATCATACTAACTTTACACTACAGAACTATATGGCTGTCAGGATGTAGCATTGTGTCATCATACTAACTTTACACTACAGAACTATACGGTTGTCAGGATGTAGCATTGTGTCATCATACTAACTTTACACTACAGAACTATACGGTTGTCAGGATGTAGCATTGTGTCATCATACTAACTTTACACTACAGAACTATACGGTTGTCAGGATGTAGCATTGTGTCATCATACTAACTTTACACTACAGAACTATATGTCTGTCAGGATGTAGCATTGTGTCATCATACTAACTTTACACTACAGAACTATATGGCTGTCAGGATGTAGCATTGTGTCATCATACTACCTTTACACTACAGAACTATATGGCTGTCAGGATGAAGCATTGTGTCATCATACTAACTTTACACTACAGAACTATACGGCTGTCAGGATGTAGGATTGTGTCATCATACTAACTTTACACTACAGAACTATATGGTTGTCAGGATGTAGCATTGTGTCATCATACTACCTTTACACTGCAGAACTATATGGCTGTCAGGATGTAGCATTGTGTCATCATACTAACTTTACACTACAGAACTATAAGGCTGTCAGGATGTAGCATTGTGTCATCATACTAACTTTACACTACAGAACTATATGGCTGTCAGGATGTAGCATTGTGTCATCATACTAACTTTACACTACAGAACTATATGGCTGTCAGGATGTAGCATTGTGTCATCATACTAACTTTACACTACAGAACTATATGGCTGTCAGGATGTAGCATTGTGTCATCATACTAACTTTACACTACAGAACTATATGGCTGTCAGGATGTAGCATTGTGTCATCATACTAACTTTACACTGCAGAACTATATGTCTGTCAGGATGTAGCATTGTGTCATCATACTACCTTTACACTACAGAACTATACGGTTGTCAGGATGTAGCATTGTGTCATCATACTACCTTTACACTACAGAACTATATGGCTGTCAGGATGTAGCATTGTGTCATCATACTACCTTTACACTACAGAACTATATGGTTGTCAGGATGTAGCATTGTGTCATCATACTAACTTTACACTACAGAACTATATGGTTGTCAGGATGTAGCATTGTGTCATCATACTAACTTTACACTACAGAACTAAATGGCTGTCAGGATGTAGCATTGTGTCATCATACTAACTTTACACTACAGAACTATATGTCTGTCAGGATGTAGCATTGTGTCATCATACTAACTTTACACTACAGAACTATATGGCTGTCAGGATGTAGCATTGTGTCATCATACTAACTTTACACTACAGAACTATATGTCTGTCAGGATGTAGCATTGTGTCATCATACTAACTTTACACTACATAACTATATGGCTGTCAGGATGTAGCATTGTGTCATCATACTAACTTTACACTACAGAACTATATGGCTGTCAGGATGTAGCATTGTGTCATCATACTAACTTTACACTACATAACTATATGGCTGTCAGGATGTAGCATTGTGTCATCATACTAACTTTACACTACAGAACTATATGTCTGTCAGGATGAAGCATTGTGTCATCATACTAACTTTACACTACAGAACTATATGGCTGTCAGGATGTAGCATTGTGTCATCATACTAACTTTACACTACATAACTATATGGCTGTCAGGATGTAGCATTGTGTCATCATACTAACTTTACACTGCAGAACTATATGGCTGTCAGGATGTAGCATTGTGTCATCATACTAACTTTACACTACAGAACTATATGGCTGTCAGGATGTAGCATTGTGTCATCATACTAACTTTACACTACAGAACTATATGGCTGTCAGGATGTAGCATTGTGTCATCATACTAACTTTACACTACAGAACTATATGGCTGTCAGGATGTAGCATTGTGTCATCATACTAACTTTACACTACATAACTATATGGCTGTCAGGATGTAGCATTGTGTCATCATACTAACTTTACACTACAGAACTATATGGCTGTCAGGATGTAGCATTGTGTCATCATACTAACTTTACACTACAGAACAACAAACTCCTCCCCCTTTTTTTTTACATAACTTTGGACAAACTCCGGAAACCCTTCATCAAGCATCCCCACCCCCTTCACTACACCACCACCACCCCCTTCACCTAATCAGCCTAAAGCACCCCTTCACTACACCACCACCACCCCCTTCACCTAATCAGCCTAAAGCCCCCCTTCACTACACCACCACCTCCACCCCTTCACCTAATCAGCCTAAAGAACCCCTTCATTACACCACCACCACCCCCTTCACTACACCACCACCACCACCCCCTTCACCTAATCAGCCTAAAGAACCCCTTCACTACACCACCACCACCACCCCCTTCACCTAATCAGCCTAAAGAACCCCTTCACTACACCACCACCTCCACCCCCTTCACCTAATCAGCCTAAAGCACCTCTTCACTACACCACCACCACCCCCTTCACCTAATCAGCCGAAAGCATCTCTTCACTACACCACCACCACCCCCTTCACCTAATCAGCCTAAAGCACCCCTTCACTACACCACCACCACCACCACTTTCACCTAATCAGCCTAAAGAACCCCGTCACTACACCACCACACCCCTCCCTCCACCACTCACTTAACATCCTAATTAAGGTTAAAGAAAGCCTTGCAAGCAGAGCTGATGGGTTCTGATTCGGGGCCAGCCAGGGGCAGAGTGGGAAGCTGTCTGTGGATGGGAGCGGCTGAGCAGTGGCCCAAACTGCACGCACGCACTCACACAGACACAGACACACACGCAGGCCTATAGAGGAACAGGCCCCAGAGTCTCACAGTTTGGGGTCAGTCTCTATCCTGCCTAGGGGCAGCCCTTTCCACAGTGTGTGTGTGTGTGTATGTGTGTCACAGTTTGGGGTCAGTGTCTATCCTGCTCCAGGGCAGCCCGTTCACACCCTCACACCTGCATGTCAGATTAGAGACCCGCCAGGGGTAGAGGTAAATAACGGCAGAGTGTGGTGTGGAGGAGATGCAGTAGACTGGAGAGGTGGAAAGACAGATAAAGTAGAAAAGCTTGAGAGAAATGACAGAAGAAGAACTGACAGAAGGAGAAATAACAAGAAGAACTGACTGGAGGAGAAATGACAGAATGACAGAAGGAGAAATAACAGAAGAAGAACTGACAGGAGGAGAAATAACAGAAGAAGAACTGACTGGAGGAGAAATAACAGAAGAAGAACCGACTGGAGGAGAAATGACAGAATGACAGAAGGAGAAATAACAGAAGAAGAACTGACAGGAGGAGAAATGACAGAATGACAGAAGGAGAAATAACAGAAGAAGAACTGACAGGAGGAGAAATGACAGAAGAAGAACTGACAGGAGGAGAAATGACAGAAGAAGAACTGACAGGAGGAGAAATGACAGAAGAAGAACTGACAGGAGGAGAAATGACTGAAGAAGAACTGACAGGATGAGAAATAACAGAAGAAGAACTGACAGGAGGAGAAATAACAGAAGATCTGACAGGAGGAGAAATGACAGAATGACAGAAGAAGAACTGACAGAAGGAGAAATGACAGAAGAAGAACTGACAGGAGGAGAAATGACAGAATGACAGAAGGAGAAATAACAGAAGAAGAACTGACAGAAGGAGAAATAACAGAAGATCTGACAGGAGGAGAAATGACAGAATGACAGAAGAAGAACTGACAGAAGGAGAAATGACAGAAGATGAACTGACAGGGGGAGAAATGACAGAAGAAGAACTGACAGAATGAGAAATAACAGAAGAAGAACTGACAGGAGGAAAAATGACAGAAGGAGAAATAACAGAAGAATAACTGACAGGAGGAGAAATAACAGAAGAAGAACTGACTGGAGGAGAAATGACAGAATGACAGGAGGAGAAATTACAGAAGAAAAACTGACAGGAGGAGAAATAACAGAGGAAGAACTGACAGGAGGAGAAATAACAGTAGAAGAACTGACAGGAGGAGAAATAACAGAAGAAGAACTGACTGGAGGAGAAATGACAGAATGACAGGAGGAGAAATACCAGTAGAAGAACTGACAGGAGGAGAAATAACAGAAGAAGAACTGACAGAAGGAGAAATGACAGAAGAATAACTGACAGGAGGAGAAATTACAGAAGAAGAATTGACAGGAGGAGAAATTACAGAAGAAGAACTGACTGGAGGAGAAATGACAGAAGAAGAACTGACTGGAGGAGAAATTACAGAATGACAGAAGAAGAACTGACAGAAGGAGAAATGACAGAAGAAGAACTGACAGGAGGAGAAATGACAGAAGAAGAACTGACAGGAGGAGAAATTACAGAATGAGAAATTACAGAATGAGAACTGACAGGAGGAGAAATGACAGAATGAGAAATTACAGAATGAGAAATGACAGGAGGCATGAAAGTGTTCTAAAGTTAAAAACATCAGTACAGATAGTTGAAAACATCAGTACAGATAGTTGAAAACATCAGTACAGATAGATTAGCATGATTAAATACCTTATTTACATAAGTATTCAGACCCTTTGCTATGAGACTCAAAATTTAGCTCAGGTGCCTCCTGTTTCCATCGATCATCCTTAAGATGTTTCTACAACTTGACTGCAGTCCACCTGTGGTAAATTCTAATTGATTGGACATGATTTGGAAAGGCACACACCTGTCTATATAAAGGTCCCACAGTTGACCGTGCATGTCAGAGCAAAAACCAAGCCATGAGGTCGAAGGAATTGTCTGTAGAGCTCCGAGACAGGATTGTGTTGAGGCACAGATCTGGGGAAGGGTACCAAAAAATGTCTGCAGCATTGAAGGTCCACAAGAACACAGGTGGACTCCAATGAAGTTGTAGAAAAATCTCAAGGATGATCAATGGAAACAGGATGCACCTGAGCTCAATTTTTAGTCTCTTAGCAAAGGGTCTGAATACCTATGTAAATAAGGTATTTCTGGTTTAATTTTTTTTTTAATTTTCAAAAATGTATAAAAACCTGTATTCACTTGGTCATTAAGGGATATTGTGTGTAAGTTGATGAGAAAAAAATGATGTAATCAATTTTAGAATAAGGTTGTAACGTAACAAAATGTGGAAAAAGTCAAGGGGTTTGAATACTTTCCGAATGCCCTGTATGCAACCAATACATCTTAAATAAATAGTTTTGCCATTCATATCGAATGCGCGACCAGGGCTGGCCGCATTCTGGATCATTGCTACTCTAACTTCTGCAAAGCATTCAAAGCCCTCCCTCGCACACCTTTCTGCAAATCTGACCACGACTCCATTTTGTTGATCCCAGCCTATAGACAGAAACTGCTCAGGTCTGCTCAATGCTGGTACAACCAATAGGATTCCACGCTTCAAGATTGCTTCGATCACATGGACTGGGATATGGTCCGGATATCCTCAGACAACACCATTTACGTATTCGCTGATTCGGTGAGCGAGTTTATTTGCAAGTGCATCGGTGATGTTGTACCCACGGTGACTATTAAAACCTTCCCTAGGCGTCACTATGGAGACAAAGTAGAGTCACAATTCAACGGCTCAGACACGAGAGGTATGTGGTCTATAGTGGATCACAGATTGCAAAAAGAAAACCAGCCACGTTGAGGACACCGACGTCTTGCTCCCAGACAAATTAAGCAACTTCTTTGCTCGCTTTGAGGACAATACAGTGCCATTGACACGGCCCTCTACCAAAACCTGTGGGCTCTCCTTCACCACGGCCAACGCGAAACAAACATTTAAAGATGTTAACCCTCGCAAGGCTGCCGGCCGAGACGGCATCCCTAGCCTTGTCCTCAGAACATGCGCAGCCCAGCAGGCTGGTGTGTTTACGGACATATTCAATCAATCCCTATCCCAGTCTGCTGTTCCCACATGCTTCAAGAGGGCCACCATTGTTCCTGTTCCCAAGAAAGCTAAGGTAACTGAGCTAAACGACTATCGCACCGTTGCACTCACTTCCGTCATCATGAAGTGCTTTGAGAGACTAGTCAAGGATCATATCACCTCCACCCTACCTGACACCCTAGACCCACTCCAATTTGCTTACCACCCCAATAGGTCCACAGACGACGCAATCGCAATCACACTGCCCTATCCAATCTGGACAAGATCCTCAACACTGGAGCCCCACAAGGGTGCGTTCTCAGCCCTCTCCTGTACTCTCTGTTCACCCATGACTGCATGGCCATGCACGCCTCCAACTCAATCATCAAGTTTGCAGACGACACTACAGTGGTAGGCTTGATTACCAACAACGACGAGACGGCCTACAGGGAGGAGGTGAGGGCCCTCAGAGTGTGGTGTCAGGAAAATAATCTCACACTCAACGTCAACAAAACAAAGGAGATGATCGTGGACTTCAGGAAACAGCAGAGGGAGCATCCCCCCCCCCCCCCCCCCTATCCACATCGATGGGACAGTAGTGGAGAAGGTGGAAAGTTTTAAGTTTCTCGGCGTACACATCACGGACAAACTGAAATGGTCCACCCACACAGGCAGCGTGGTGAAGAAGGCACAACAGCGCCTCTTCAACCTGAAGAAGCTGAAGAAATTTGGCTTGTCACCAAAAACACTCACAAACCTTTACGGATGCACAACCGTGCTTCTACACCTGCATTGCTTGCTGTTTGGGGTTTTAGGCTGGGTTTCTGTACAGCACTTTGAGATATCAGCTGATGTACGAAGGGCTACATAAATACATTTGATTTGATTTGATTTGATTTGAGAGCATCCTGTCGGGCTGTATCACCACCTGGTATGGCAACTGCTTCGCCCACAACCGCAGGGCTCTCCAGGGCTCTCTGCATTGGCCTGCCCAACGTATCACCGGGGGCAAACTACCTGCCCTCCAGGACACCTGCACCACCCGATGTCACAGGAAGGCCATAAAGATCATCATGGACAACAACCACCTGAGCCACTGCCTGTTCACCCTGCTATCATCCAGAAGGTGAGGCCAGTACAGGTGCATCAAAGCTGGGACTGAGAGACTGAAAAACAGCTTCTATCTCAAGGCCATCAGACTGTTAAACAGCCATTACTAACATTGAGTGGCTGCTGCCAACATCCTGACTCAAATCTCTAGCCACTTTAAAAATAAAAAATTGGATGTAATAAATGTATCACTAGTCACTTTAAACAATGCCACTTTATATAATGTTTACATAACCTACATTTTTTAACTAGGCAAGTCAGTTAAGAGCAAATTCTTATTTTCAATGGCGGCCTAGGAACAGTGGGTTAACTGTCTTGTTCAGGGGAACAGTGGGTTAACTGCCTTGTTCAGGGGAACAGTGGGTTAACTGCCTTGTTCAGGGGAACAGTGGGTTAACTGCCTTGTTCAGTGGAACAGTGGGTTAACTGCCTTGTTCAGGGGAACAGTGGGTTAACTGCCTTGTTCAGGGGAACAGTGGGTTAACAGCCTTGTTCAGGGGAACAGTGGGTTAACTGCCTTGTTCAGGGGAACAGTGGGTTAACTGCCTTGTTCAGGCGAACAGTGGGTTAACTACCTTGTTCAGGGGAACAGTGGGTTAACTGCCTCGTTCAGGGGAACAGTGGGTTAACTGCCTTGTTCAGTGGAACAGTGGGTTAACTGCCTTGTTCAGGGGAACAGTGGGTTAACAGCCTTGTTCAGGGGAACAGTGAGTTAACTGCCTTGTTCAGGGGAACAGTGGGTTAACAGCCTCGTTCAGGGGAACAGTGAGTTAACTGCCTTGTTCAGGGGAACAGTGGGTTAACTGCCTTGTTCAGGGGAACAGTGGGTTAACTGCCTTGTTCAGGCGAACAGTGGGTTAACTGCCTTGTTCAGGGGAACAGTGGGTTAACTGCCTCGTTCAGGGGAACAGTGGGTTAACTGCCTTGTTCAGTGGAACAGTGGGTTAACTGCCTTGTTCAGGGGAACAGTGGGTTAACAGCCTTGTTCAGGGGAACAGTGAGTTAACTGCCTTGTTCAGGGGAACAGTGGGTTAACAGCCTCGTTCAGGGGAACAGTGAGTTAACTGCCTTGTTCAGGGGAACAGTGGGTTAACTGCCTTGTTCAGGGGAACAGTGGGTTAACTGCCTTGTTCAGGGGCAGAATGACAGAGTTTTACCTCGGCTCGGGGATTCTATCTAGCACATCTCATATGTATATACTACATACTCTATACCATCTACTGCATCTTGCTTATGTCGTTCCGCCATCTTCGATATTTATATGGGCATATTATTAATCATTAATTTACACTCATGTGTATAATTGTTTTTATTATTATAATAGTTGTTGTGAACTTGTTAGGTTAGATTACTATGTTAGATATTAATGGTCGGAACTAGAAGCACAAGCATTTCGCTACACTCTCATTAACATCTGCTAACCATGTGTATGTGACCAATAAAGTTCGGTACACTCTCATTAACATCTGCTAACCATGTGTATGTGACCAATAAAGTTCGCTACACTCTCATTAACATCTGCTAACCATGTGTATGTGACCAATAAAGTTTGATTTGATAACTTTGTGTATTGTATAAGGCCCAATCATAATTTTAATTCTTGGCTTGGACTCTAATATGCGTTGTCCGTTTCCTTTTGTTAGGCTTTTGAAACAACAGCCAGAGTTTCAATATGGAGGCCGAAAGAAACGCACACCTGTTTAGGTGCTGGCTAGCGGAGTAGAACACTGAGAGGACAGCAGCACAGATGCGTTCATCGGGGTTTACACAGTTTCAACCTGCTGGTGAACTTCTCTCTTCAAATTGATCATCACAGTGAGGTGAGCTTTAAAAAGCACAATACTGTTTTGATGAGAAGTGTTTGATGGGATTTTTTGATTGCAATTGATGTCAGAGTGGTTAGAGGGACAATAGAGCCCTGAGTACCAGGCCATTAGGACCTGATGGAGAGACAATAGAGCCCTGAGTACCAGGCCATTAGGACCTGATGGAGGGACAATAGAGCCCTGAGTACCAGGCCATTAGAACCTGATGGAGGGACAATAGAGCCCTGAGTACCAGGCCATTAGGACCTGATGGAGGGACAATAGAGCCCTGAGTACCAGGCCATTAGGACCTGATGGTCGGTAGCAAGTTGGATGTCCAGAGTGCCAAGCCATTAGGAGCTGATGGTCGGTAGCAAGTTGGATACTACCAAAGCATAAGAGGAGATTCCTCAACGGTCACATGGAATTTTTACCGCTGTCATGACTCATGATCGCCCTGGCGGGGCTGTACATTGTCCTGCTGAAACATGAGGTGATGGCGGCGGATGAATGGCACGACAACGGGCCTCGGGATCTCGTCACGGTATCTCTGTGCATTCAAATTGCCATCGATAAAATGCAATTGTGTTCGTTGTCCGTAGACCCTTTTCTAGTACACAAGCACAGATGCCGCACAACTCTTGGCTGCGGTAAGCAAGCCATCGCCATCTGCATCCATTCAACATAGCATAGATATTACATTCTATTTGTTACATGCACCGAATACAACAGTGAAATGTTTAATTATTTCTGTTTTAATTACTTCTAAACCCCCAAAAACTCGTACAATTATATTTTGATTCTTGCTTGAACAGTCGGTTGTGATCGTTGCAAAATAACCCTTTTTTGGATGCAGCAGTCGTTAGCTAGAATGCTAACACTCATTGGTATTGGCTGTAGCAAAAGTTAGCCAAAAGAGACATTTTACTGGTTGAAATTGAAGTGCTTTTTAAAAAAGTGTAATAGCTGTTGATTTGCGATGATGACACAAACATTATATTAACCTGTCTACGATACTGGTTCCCAATTGGGGATCAACCCTCCCACGTTCAGCTGAAACGGTGGCGCATGGAACGCAAAAATATTCTTAAAAATATTTAACCTCCACACATTAACAAGTCCAATAGCTCAAATGAAAGATAAACACCTTGTTCATCTAGCCAGCAAGTCAGATTTCTAAAATGTTTTACGGCGAAAACATAGCACATATATATGTAAAACCACCACCAGACACAGCTCATTTCAATAGCCAAAACATGCAATCAACAAACGCAGGATTAAAAAATAAATCGCTCACTAACCTTTTGAAAATCTTCATCAGATGACAGTAATATGACATATTACACAGTACATATTTTTTTTTTCAATAATATGCCATTTATATCCATAAATGTCCATTTACAGTGAGTTCACCTTCAGAAATTACTCAAAAATGCCCGCAGGAAATCTATGTAGCGCGGCAAGATAACGTAAATAGACATCATAAACTTTGACTAAATATACATGTTCTACATATAGTTAGAAAGATACACTGCTTCTTTATGCAACCGCTGTGTTAGATTTATTTTTAACGTTACAGAAATCGCACACTATTCCATATGCTGAGACAGCGCTCAGTTCCAAGCTACATTTCCACGTAATGTTGGAGTCAACAGAAACACAGATTTAAGCATAAATATTCCCTTACCTTCGATGGTCTTCGTTCAGAATGTTCTGGAAGGCTTCATACTTACCCAATACATCGTTTGGTTTCAAGTCTTGCGTCTTTGTATTAGCTACTGCTAATAACATCAGCTGAAATGCACCCAAAACGTCCTCTGGTCCGGAAAAGTTGAGCATCAAAACTTCAAAATTACACATTATATGTCGACTAAACAGGTCAAACTAAGTGCAGAAGCAAGCTTTATGATGTTTTAGACACGCAAAACAAACTTCAATTCAATCGGCCATCGTCTGCCCTTCTCTTGAGTGCTGGAACAAAGGAATGGCTGGGACCAATTCGCGCCCATACGCACAGCCTATTCTCTCGTGGCACGCACTAATTTCACTCCCATAGGGTCAATTCTCGCGGGATTTGAACGATTCAAAGCTCTAATGAAAGAGGACATCTAGCGGAAGAGATGGAAAGTGTCCCCAGAATCATAACTGGTTGGGAAGGGTGGGGGCCATGACGTCAAAGTTGCTCCAACTTTCATGGCCACAAAAACTAGTTTGGAAGAATGCCTGCCCTGTGAGTTCTGCTATACTTACAGACATAATTCCAACGGTTTTATAATCTTTAGAGTGTTTTCTATCCAATAATAATTTTTATTTGCATATATTAGCAATTTTTGACAGATTTTTTTTCCAGTTTACTAGGGGTACCCAATCTCTCCAAAGGGGGCGTATGTCTGCCATATCCTTAACAGGTTTTAAGCAGGACATTTATACGAGCCTTAGAATCGAGTTATAATCGAAAAAGTAGTATGAAATGCACTCATAAGCAACATGTAAATAGAGTTTCTCCTTGTTCTGCCCTCTTGCGGCAATGTTTGCAAACACAGAAAGTGGTCTATACTACAACCCCCACCGCCACCATTGGGCACTCTGTTCCCAACGTTGACATCAGCAAACTGCTCGCCCACACGAAGCCATACCCGCTGTCTGCCATCTGCCCGGTAACTAACTGGGATTTATCCGTGAAGAGTTCACTTCTCCAGCCAGCCGGTGGCCATTGAAGGTGAGCATTCGTCCACTGAAGGCAGTTACAACACCAAACTGCAGTCAGGTCAAGGCCCTGGTGAGGACGACGAGCACGCAGATGAGCTTCCCTGAGACGATATCTAACAGTTGTTCGGGTGGCTGATCCTCAGATGATCCCGCATGTGAAGAAGCCGAATGTGGAGGTCCTGGGCTGGCGTGTTTACACGTGGTCTGCGGTTGGACGTACTGCCAAATTCTCCAAAATAACGTTGGAGGAGGCTTATGGTAGAGAAATGAACATTAAATTCTCTGGCAACAGCTCTAGTGGACATTCCCGCAGTCAGCATGCCAATTGCACGCCCCCTCAAAACATGATACATCTGTGGCATTGTGTTGTGTGACAAAAAACTGCACATTTTAGAGTGACCATTTTATTGTCCCCAGCACAAGGTGCACCTGTGTAATGATCATGCTGTTTAATCAGCTTCTTGAAATGTCACACCTGTCAGATGGATGGATTATCGTGGCAAAGGAGAACTGCTGACTTGAAAGGGATGTAAACAAATTTGTGCACAAACATTTTTTTGTACTTTTTTTTTTGCATATGAAAAATGTCTGTGATCTTTTATTTCAATTAAATCTTTACATGTGTTTTACATGTTTATTCAGTGTACAAATGTTTAATTAGAAATATTTTGGGGTGTGATTTGCTCACAGCATTTTTTTTGCTGTGAGCAAAGAGAGTGTCACTCCTGTGTATCTAAATAGTTGTGTTATGTTATACAAGATTATGGCCAGTCACAGTGTCTTGTATCAATTGATAATTTTGGTCTAAATCAAGTCGGTGGTTCTCAATTCTGTTCCAGAGGTAGCTCACTAGATTCAACTTGTCAATTAATAATGACACCTATGAAATTTTGACAATATGGCTGACCAGAATTAAAAAAAAGAAACTGTATTGTTCCTCAAAATGATCTACAACGATATCAGGTTGAGAAAGGTTCTTTACAGAACCATTCTCCGTAAAGGTTCTCTAAAGAACCATAAAAAAAGGGTTCTGTATCTCCCCAAAAAGGGTTGTAACCATAGCAGAACCCTTTGTTTGGTGCTATATAGAACCTTTTTTAATGGTTATTTTATAGAACCTTAGAAAATTGTTCTTTATAGCACCATCATTTAGATGATCAATTTAGAACCTCATAAGGATGGTTCTTTATAGAACCTTCAAAAAAGGTTCTATATAGCCATCAAAAAGGTGTTCTGCTATGGTTACAGCCCAGAGATCTCCCCTATCTGGTACCATCTAGAAGCAGTTTTGTTGTGTGTATGAGAGAGAGAAGCGTGTGTTTCCCCAGCTAGGCTGTGGAATAGATGGTGAGGATCTAAGTCAGTGGTTCTCTCTCCTCGGGACCCAAGACGGCTTACAATTTTGCATAATTTTTATTAAAATTATTCAACTAGAGTCAGTTAAGAACAAATTATTATTTACAATGAGGGCCTACCCCTGGCCAATTGCGCACCACCCTATGGGACACCCAACCACGATCAGATATGATACAGCCTGGATTCGAACCAGAGACTACAGTGTCACCTTTTGCACTGAAAGACAGTGCCTTAGACCACTACGCCACTCAGGAGCCCAATGAAACTCTGAACTAGCTCGCCTAAAACCATAAAATTAAAAATTAGAACCCTCAACTCAACTCCGCCTTCTCATAATGACATCTCAGAGAGATGCCAACTGACTCCTCCCACATGAACACAGTGACTCCTCCCCCCTTAATTTAGGTCATCTCCTCTGAAAATAAGAAACAATCACAAACAACAACTTAACGAGATACTCATCTGGCTGAAGTTCCTTACTTTTAAAATCATCAATAGAATCACCTCTTTCTCACAGAGGAAAGCCTAATAATATCAATGACCCCAGAGTGGTTGTTCCCACTGTTATCCTAACAAGCAAACACAGAGCACATACACAAACAGACGACTCCCAAATGGAGGGAGGAACAAAGGAGCAGCGATGGAGAGAGGAGAGGAGTGGAGACAGTATGAGAGAATATGGTCGTGTTTACTAGCGACCGGCTGGCTAGCATTGTGTGTGTGTGTGTGTGTGTGTGTGTGTGTGTGTGTGTGTGTGTGTGTGAGTGTGTGTGTGTGTGTGTGTGTGTGTGTGAGTGTGTGTGTGTGTGTTACTGATCGGCCCTTGTCGGGTTCAACTACCGGTCAGCGGTTCTGAGGTCTTTGAGTCCTTTTTTGAAAAAGATCCCTGAAGCAGAATTAAAGTGATCTACCTCCGGACCTCGCTCTCTCTCTCTCTCGCTCTCTCTCTCGCTCTCTATTTACAGACCCAGGGCTGTGGGGATGAGAGAGAGAGAGAACCAGATGGAGAGAGAGATTGCAGATGGAGGGTGTGTAAGGGGGAGAGCAGGGGTGGGAGGTTGTAATCAGTGTGCTGTCCTGCCTGAGACTTTTTGAAATGAGTCTAATGGTTCACAATCTGTGAGGCGTGTTGGAGCTGTCCCAGAGTTGTGGAGCCAGACAAAGACAGGAGCAGAGAGGTTTACAGATTAAAGAGAAGAATTAAGACAGTCTAAAACATTTTGATCAAAGTTTTTGCAAGTCAGGGAAAACATGTACAATATTTGATTTAGATTCAATGTTTTTACCTACCTACCTACCTAGTTTTTGCAAAGCAACAAGTGAGATGATAACGCGTATTTGTATTTTCAAACAAGGTGATTTACATCAAAGTCATACAGATTTAGCCAAACTCCAAATGCAGAGATATCTCACCTCAGAATATAACCACCTGAGAACCAAACTGCAGAGATATCTCACTCAGAATATAACCAAACTGCAGAGATATCTCACCTCAGAATATAACCACCTGAGAACCAAACTGCAGAGATATCTCACCTCAGAATATAACCAAACTGCAGAGATATCTCACTCAGAATATAACCAAACTGCAGAGATATCTCACTCAGAATATAACCAAACTGCAGAGATATCTCACTCAGAATATAACCAAACTGCAGAGATATCTCACTCAGAATATAACATCCTGGGAACCAAACTGCAGAGATATCTCACCTCAGAATATAACCACCTGAGAACCAAACTGCAGAGATATCTCACCTCAGAATATAACCAAACTGCGGAGATCTCACTCAGAATATAACCAAACTGCGGAGATATCTCACTCAGAATATAACCAAACTGCAGAGATATCTCACTCAGAATATAACAACCTGGGAACCAAACTGCGGAGATATCTCACTCAGAATATAACCAAACTGCAGAGATATCTCACTCAGAATATAACCAAACTGCAGAGATATCTCACTCAGAATATAACCAAACTGCGGAGATATCTCACTCAGAATATAACCAAACTGCAGAGATAACTCACTCAGAATATAACCAAACTGCAGAGATATCTCACTCAGAATATAACCAAACTGCAGAGATAACTCACTCAGAATATAACAACCTGGGAACCAAACTGCAGAGATATCTCACTCAGAATATAACCAAACTGCAGAGATATCTCACTCAGAATAGAACCAAACTGCAGAGATATCTCACTCAGAATATAACCAAACTGCAGAGATATCTCACTCAGAATATAACCAAACTGCAGAGATATCTCACTCAGAATATAACCAAACTGCAGAGATATCTCACCTCAGAATATAACCAAACTGCAGAGATATCTCACTCAGAATATAACCAAACTGCAGAGATATCTCACTCAGAATATAACCAAACTGCAGAGATATCTCACTCAGATGCCATTTAGTGTTTACAATGCCAAGAGTTTAATGGCAGTCTACGACAAAGAGTCAATTGACAACAAAGTAACAGAGGATTCAGTTAGAGAACACTGACACCAAATGGAATTGAGGATTCCGTTAGAGAACACTGACACCAAATGGAACAGAGGATTCCGTTAGAGAACACTGACACCAAATGGAACAGAAGATTCCGTTAGAGAACACTGACACCAAATGGAACAGAGGATTCCGTTAGAGAACACTGACACCAAATGGAACAGAGGATTCCGTTAGAGAACACTGACACCAAATGGAACAGAGGATTCCGTTAGAGAACACTGACACCAAATGGAACAGAGGATTCCGTTAGGGAACACTGACACCAAATGGAACAGAGGATTTAGTTAGAGAACACTGACACCAAATGGAACAGAGGATTCCTTTAGAGAACACTGACACCAAATGGAACAGAGGATTCCGTTAGAGAACACTGACACCAAATGGAACAGAGGATTCCGTTAGAGAACACTGACACCAAATGGAACAGAGGATTCAGTTAGAGAACACTGACACCAAATGGAACAGATGATTCCTTTAGAGAACACTGACACTATATGGAACAGAGGATTCCGTTAGAGAACACTGACACCAAATGGAACAGAGGATTCCGCTAGAGAACACTGACACCAAATGGAACAGAGGATTCCGTTAGAGAACACTGACACCAAATGGAACAGATGATTCCTTTACAGAACACTGACACCAAATGGAACAGAGGATTCCGTT
Organism: Oncorhynchus mykiss; assembly: GCF_013265735.2. Classification (NCBI taxonomy): domain Eukaryota; kingdom Metazoa; phylum Chordata; class Actinopteri; order Salmoniformes; family Salmonidae; genus Oncorhynchus; species Oncorhynchus mykiss. The sequence continues at coordinate 5,701,252 of NC_048580.1, forward strand.
AGAGAACACTGACACCAAATGGAACAGAGGATTTAGTTAGAGAACACTGACACCAAATGGAACAGAGGATTCCGTTAGAGAACACTGACACCAAATGGAACAGAGGATTCCGCTAGAGAACACTGACACCAAATGGAACAGAGGATTTCGTTAGAGAACACTGACACCAAATGGAACAGAGGATTCCGTTAGAGAACACTGACACCAAATGGAACAGAGGATTCCGCTAGAGAACACTGACACCAAATGGAACAGAGGATTCAGTTAGAGAACACTGACACCAAATGGAACAGAGGATTCCGCTAGAGAACACTGACACCAAATGGAACAGAGGATTCCGCTAGAGAACACTGACACCAAATGGAACAGAGGATTCCGTTAGAGAACACTGACACCAAATGGAACAGAGGATTCCGTTAGAGAACACTGACACCAAATGGAACAGAGGATTCCGCTAGAGAACACTGACACCAAATGGAACAGAGGATTCAGTTAGAGAACACTGACACCAAATGGAACAGAGGATTCCGTTAGAGAACACTGACACCAAATGGAACAGAGGATTCCGTTAGAGAACACTGACACCAAATGGAACAGAGGATTCCGCTAGAGAACACTGACACCAAATGGAACAGAGGATTCCGTTAGAGAACACTGACACCAAATGGAACAGAGGATTCCGTTAGAGAACACTGACACCAAATGGAACAGAGGATTCCGTTAGAGAACACTGACACCAAATGGAACAGAGGATTCCGTTAGAGAACACTGACACCAAATGGAACAGAGGATTCCGTTAGAGAACACTGACACCAAATGGAACAGAGGATTCCGTTAGAGAACACTGACACCAAATGGAACAGAGGATTCCGTTAGAGAACACTGACACCAAATGGAACAGAGGATTCCGTTAGAGAACACTGACACCAAATGGAACAGAGGATTCCGTTAGAGAACACTGACACCAAATGGAACAGAGGATTCCGTTAGAGAACACTGACACCAAATGGAACAGAGGATTCCGTTAGAGAACACTGACACCAAATGGAACAGAGGATTCCGTTAGAGAACACTGACACCAAATGGAACAGAGGATTCCGTTAGAGAACACTGACACCAAATGGAACAGAGGATTCCGTTAGAGAACACTGACACCAAATGGAACAGAGGATTCCGTTAGAGAACACTGACTCCAAATGGAACAGAGGATTCCGTTAGAGAACACTGACTCCAAATGGAACAGAGGATTCCGTTAGAGAACACTGACACCAAATGGAACAGAGGATTCCGTTAGAGAACACTGACACCAAATGGAACAGAGGATTCCGTTAGAGAACACTGACACCAAATGGAACAGAGGATTCCGTTAGAGAACACTGACTCCAAATGGAACAGAGGATTCCGTTAGAGAACACTGACTCCAAATGGAACAGAGGATTCCGTTAGAGAACACTGACACCAAATGGAACAGAGGATTCCGTTAGAGAACACTGACACCAAATGGAACAGAGGATTCCGTTAGAGAACACTGACACCAAATGGAACAGAGGATTCCGTTAGAGAACACTGACTCCAAATGGAACAGAGGATTCCGTTAGAGAACACTGACTCCAAATGGAACAGAGGATTCCGTTAGAGAACACTGACACCAAATGGAACAGAGGATTCCGTTAGAGAACACTGACACCAAATGGAACAGAGGATTCCGTTAGAGAACACTGACACCAAATGGAACAGAGGATTCCGTTAGAGAACACTGACACCAAATGGAACAGAGGATTCCGTTAGAGAACACTGACACCAAATGGAACAGAGGATTCCGTTAGAGAACACTGACACCAAATGGAACAGAGGATTCCGTTAGAGAACACTGACTCCAAATGGAACAGAGGATTCCGTTAGAGAACACTGACTCCAAATGGAACAGAGGATTCCGTTAGAGAACACTGACACCAAATGGAACAGAGGATTCCGTTAGAGAACACTGACACCAAATGGAACAGAGGATTCCGTTAGAGAACACTGACACCAAATGGAACAGAGGATTCCGTTAGAGAACACTGACTCCAAATGGAACAGAGGATTCCGTTAGAGAACACTGACTCCAAATGGAACAGAGGATTCCGTTAGAGAACACTGACACCAAATGGAACAGAGGATTCCGTTAGAGAACACTGACACCAAATGGAACAGAGGATTCCGTTAGAGAACACTGACACCAAATGGAACAGAGGATTCCGTTAGAGAACACTGACACCAAATGGAACAGAGGATTCCGTTAGAGAACACTGACACCAAATGGAACAGAGGATTCCGTTAGAGAACACTGACTCCAAATGGAACAGAGGCCCCATTAACATTATGCAGTAATTACCTTCAACTATCGTCGACGTCAACACACTGATGAATGCTCTTGTAGTTTATTGTGCAGCTTTTCCTGCCGATCATCTTTGTCTGGTTTAACCCACGTGACTACTGCAGTGACATTTAGGTGATACGGTGATACACCTAGTTTGAGTCGCCGCTACACACACACACACACACACACACACGCACACGCACACGCACACGCACACGCACACGCACACTGAGAAACACTGAGTCTCCTCAATTGGAACCTGCACTAGAAAAAAACTGATTTAAAGTTAAATTTGTTTCAGTTTGTTTCAGTTTCATTAACAGAGAAAACATGAGATCAGAACACAGGTATGGGGTTTGAGGTTTCACTCTTTCAACAACGGAAATACAAACAAGAGCGTTCTATTTTATTTTATTTCTCTCTTGCGCTTGCTTGCTCTCTCTCTCTCTCTCTCTCTCTCTCTCTCTCTCTCTCTCTCTCTCTCTCTCTCTCTCTCTCTCTCTCTCTCTCTCTCTCTCTCTCTGTCTCTCTACCTCTCCCTCTCTCTCTCTCTCTCTCTCTCTCTCTCTCTCACTCTCTCTCTCTCTCTGTCTCTCTGTCTCTCTCCCTCTCTCTCTCTCTCTCTCTCTCTCTCCCTCTCTCTCTATCTCTCTCTCTCTCTCTCTCTCTCTCTCTCTCTCTCTCTCTCTCTCTCTCTGTCTCTCTGTCTCTCTCTCTCTCTCTCTCTCTCTCTCTCTCTCTGTCTCTCTGTCTCTCTCTCTCTCTCTCTCTCTCTCTCTGTCTCTCTCTCTCTCTCTCTCTCTCTCTCTCTCTCTCTCTCTGTCTCTCTCTCTCTCTCTCTCTCTCTCTCTCTGTCTCTCTGTCTCTCTCTCTCTCTCTCTCTCTCTCTCTCTCTCTCTCTGTCTCTCTCTCTCTCTCTCTCTCTCTCTCTGTCTCTCTGTCTCTCTCTCTCTCTCTCTCTCTCTCTCTCTCTGTCTCTCTGTCTCTCTCTCTCTCTCTCTCTCTCTCTCTCTCTGTCTCTCTACCTCTCCCTCTCTCTCTCTCTCTCTCTCTCTCTCTCTCCCTCTCTCTCTATCTCTCTCTCTCTCTCACTCTCTCTCTGTCTCTCTGTCTCTCTCTCTCTCTGTCTCTCTCTCTCTCTCTCTCTCTCTCTCTCTCTCTCTCTCTGTCTCTCTCTCTGTCTCTCTCTCTCTCTCTCTCTCTCTCTCTGTCTCTCTCTCTCTCTCTCTCTCTCTCTCTCTCTCTCTCTCTCTCTCTCTCTCTCTGTCTCTCTCTCTCTCTCTCTGTCTCTCTCTCTCTCTCTCTCTCTCTCTCTCTCTCTGTCTCTCTCTCTGTCGCTCTCTCTCTCTCTCTCTCTCTGTCTCTCTCTCTCTCTCTCTCTGTCTCTCTCTCTTTTGCCAAGTCCTTATAAACACCTTCACACACTAATACAAACAGAGTGACAGATGAATATATGGAGGAGAAAAAAAAGGAAGGGAGGAAGGAAGGAGAGAAGGAGATAATGAGATGGGTAGGGGGTGAGGATGAAGGGGGAGAGGGAGGGGGAACAAAAGAGAGGGGAGGCTCAGTCAGCCGTGCGTTAACATGCAAGTGGGATAATTAGTTTTGGAAAGGAATATCAAGTGATATAATTGAACATTCTAGTCTAATGAAGATTCTCAATATTGTCACTGGGAAGATGGAGAAAGGGACGAGGGGGCGGAGGGATGGAGGGGAAGCGAGAGAGGGTGGAGGGGAAGGAAGAGAGGGACGAGGGGGTGGGTTTGAGGGAGGGGTGCAGCCGCCACAAACCAATGATTATCTAAGAAGTTGCTGAGGTTCATTGTCGTTCGCATTTTCTAGTTCTAGAGTTGTTACCGCACTTCAAGAGTTTGTACAAGTGTGTGTGATTGGGTGTGTTTTGTTCTCTTCGGCTCAACGTTTGTCCGAAGATTAAAGGATTGGGGGGGGGGGGGGGAGGAGAGAGAGAGAGAGAGAGAGAGAGAGAGAGGGAGAGAGAGAGAGAGAGAGAGAGAGAGAGAGAGAGAGAGAGAGGGAGAGAGAGAGAGAGAGAGAGAGAGAGAGAGAGAGAGAGAGAGAGAGAGAGAGAGAGAGAGAGAGAGAGAGAGGGAGAGAGACAGCGAGAGAGGGACAGAGAGACAGAGAGAGAGAGAGAGACAGAGAGAGAGAGTTAAAACTTGGGGTGGGGGTAGAGTGATTCAGGCGGGGGGGGAGAGAGGATGGGGGGGTGCACAGGTCGTGTTGGCGGTTTCAATCGAGGAACGCAGAGGTCGGGGGTTGGGGGTCGGGGGTTGGGAGAGGGGGGATGGGGGTGCTAGCTTGGAGGGGTCATGGCAAAATCCGTTGTGGGGAATAATAAGCAAGCAAATTGGTTTTGACAAGTTAGCGGAGCTGGAAGTAATGCAGTCCTTTAGAGAGACGGGAGGAGGGCAAACACACACAGGAGAAATACCAGGAGAAAATCAGAGAGAGGTGGGGTGAGGGGAGAGAATTACCAGGAGGTACTCAGAGAGAGGTGGGGTGAGGGGAGGGAAATACCAGGAGGTATTCAGAGAGAGGTGGGGTGAGGGGAGAGAATTACCAGGAGGTACTCAGAGAGAGGTGGGGTGAGGGGAGGGAAATACCAGGAGGTATTCAGAGAGAGGTGGGGTGAGGGGAGAGAATTACCAGGAGGTACTCAGAGAGAGGTGGGGTGAGGGGAGGGAAATACCAGGAGGTAATCAGAGAGAGGTGGGTTTAGGGGAAAGAAATACCAGGAGGTACTCAGAGAGAGGTGGGGTGAGGGGAGGGAAATACCAGTAGGTAATCAGAGAGAGGTGGGTTTAGGGGAGAGAAATACCAGGAGGTACTCAGAGAGAGGTGGGTTTAGGGGAGGGAAATACCAGGAGGTACTCAGAGAGAGGTGGGTTTAGGGGAGAGAAATACCAGGAGAAAATCAGAGAGAGGTGGGGTGAGGGGAGATAAATACCAGGAGGTAATCAGAGAGGGGGGGCGAGAGAAATACCAGGAGAAGATCAGAGAGAGGTGGGGTGAGGGGAGAGAAATACCAGGAGAAAATCAGAGAGAGGTGGGGTGAGGGGAGAGAAATACCAGGAGAAAATCAGAGAGAGGTGGGATGAGGGCAGAGAAATACCAGGAGAAAATCAGAGAGAGGTGGGATGAGGAGAGAGAAATACCAGGAGAAAATCAGAGTGAGGTGGGATGAGGGGAGAGAAATACCAGGAGAAAATCAGAGAGAGGTGGGATGAGGGGAGAGAAATACCAGGAGTTATTCAGAGAGAGGTGGGGTGAGGGGAGAGAAATACCAGGAGAAGATCAGAGAGAGGTGAGGTGAGGTGAGGAGTGGGGGGTTGGTGGGGGGGGGGGTTGCTTGAACATTGTGACTGAGAAGCTTTTTAAATAGTTCTGGGCTGTCCTGTTGGTGAAACAGGTGCCGTACCAGATAATGATCCATAGGGGGAGACAGGACAGAGGCAGACTGGCCGACATCACAGGAGAACGGGGATACATTTCGAGTTGAGTGTTGCTGTATGAGGTCTAGGGGTCAGACCTCTGAGACGGTTTGGAGCGAAACACAGGCCCGAGGAGACAGTGAAACGTTATGAACTCTACACGTGAAGACTTCACCTATTCTCTTCATCTGGGAACGTTTAGATAGTCCACTCTGATGTATATATACACAACAAAGTATTTTAAAGATTATGATCAGTACACAAAATGAATGAGATTCTCATCATGAAGTTTACTCCAAATGTTTCCTCGGTTGGATGACAAACTGTTGTCTGTCTGGCGCTCGTCGTCTGATGTCAGCTGTTCTGTCTCTGTCACATCTGTAGAGTCACGCTCCATGTCAGCTGTTCTGTCTCTGTCACATCACATCTGTAGAGTCACGCTCCATGTCAGCTGTTCTGTCTCTGTCACATCTGTAGAGTCACGCTCCAAGTCAGCTGGTCTGTCTCTGTCACATCTGTAGAGTCACGCTCCATGTCAGCTGTTCTGTCTCTGTCACATCTGTAGAGTCACGCTCCATGTCAGCTGTTCTGTCTCTGTCACATCAAATCTGTAGAGTCACGCTCCATGTCAGCTGTTCTGTCTCTGTCACATCTGTAGAGTCACGCTCCATGTCAGCTGTTATGTCTCTGTCACATCACATCTGTAGAGTCACGCTCCGTGTCAGCTGTTCTGTCTCTGTCACATCTGTAGAGTCACGCTCCATGTCAGCTGTTCTGTCTCTGTCACATCTGTAGAGTCACGCTCCATGTCAGCTGTTCTGTCTCTGTCACATCACATGTGTAGAGTCACGCTCCGTGTCAGCTGTTCTGTCTCTGTCACATCTGTAGAGTCACGCTCCATGTCAGCTGTTCTGTCTCTGTCACATCTGTAGAGTCACGCTCCATGTCAGCTGTTCTGTCTCTGTCACATCTGTAGAGTCACGCTCCATGTCAGCTGTTCTGTCTCTGTCACATCACATCTGTAGAGTCACGCTCCATGTCAGCTGTTCTGTCTTTGTCACATCTGTAGAGTCACGCTCTATGTCAGCTGTTCTGTCTCTGTCACATCACATCTGTAGAGTCACGCTCCGTGTCAGCTATTCTGTCTCTGTCACATCTTTAGAGTCACGCTCCATGTCAGCTGTTCTGTCTCTGTCACATCTGTAGAGTCACGCTCCATGTCAGCTGTTCTGTCTCTGTCACATCTGTAGAGTCACGCTCCATGTCAGCTGTTCTGTCTCTGTCACATCACATCTGTAGAGTCACGCTCCGTGTCAGCTGTTCTGTCTCTGTCTCTGTCACATCTGTAGAGTCACGCTCCATGTCAGCTGTTCTGTCTCTGTCACATCACATGTGTAGAGTCACGCTCCATGTCAGCTGTTCTGTCTCTGTCACATCTGTAGAGTCACGCTCCATGTCAGCTGTTCTGTCTCTGTCACATCTGTAGAGTCACGCTCCATGTCAGCTGTTCTGTCTCTGTCACATCACATCTGTAGAGTCACGCTCCATGTCAGCTGTTCTGTCTCTGTCACATCTGTAGAGTCACGCTCCATGTCAGCTGTTCTGTCTCTGTCACATCACATCTGTAGAGTCACGCTCCATGTCAGCTGTTCTGTCTCTGTCACATCTGTAGAGTCACGCTCCAAGTCAGCTGTTCTGTCTCTGTCACATCACATCTGTAGAGTCACGCTCCATGTCAGCTGTTCTGTCTCTGTCACATCACATCTGTAGAGTCACGCTCCATGTCAGCTGTTCTGTCTCTGTCACATCTGTAGAGTCACGCTCCATGTCAGCTGTTCTGTCTCTGTCACATCACATCTGTAGAGTCACGCTCCATGTCAGCTGTTCTGTCTCTGTCACATCTGTAGAGTCACGCTCCAAGTCAGCTGTTCTGTCTCTGTCACATCACATCTGTAGAGTCACGCTCCATGTCAGCTGTTCTGTCTCTGTCACATCACATCTGTAGAGTCACGCTCCGTGTCAGCTGTTCTGTCTCTGTCACATCTGTAGAGTCACGCTCCATGTCAGCTGTTCTGTCTCTGTCACATCTGTAGAGTCACGCTCCATGTCAGCTGTTCTGTCTCTGTCACATCTGTAGAGTCACGCTCCATGTCAGCTGTTCTGTCTCTGTCACATCACATCTGTAGAGTCACGCTCCATGTCAGCTGTTCTGTCTCTGTCACATCTGTAGAGTCACGCTCTATGTCAGCTGTTCTGTCTCTGTCACATCACATCTGTAGAGTCACGCTCCGTGTCAGCTATTCTGTCTCTGTCACATCTTTAGAGTCACGCTCCATGTCAGCTGTTCTGTCTCTGTCACATCTGTAGAGTCACGCTCCATGTCAGCTGTTCTGTCTCTGTCACATCTGTAGAGTCACGCTCCATGTCAGCTGTTCTGTCTCTGTCACATCACATCTGTAGAGTCACGCTCCATGTCAGCTGTTCTGTCTCTGTCACATCTGTAGAGTCACGCTCCATGTCAGCTGTTCTGTCTCTGTCACATCACATGTGTAGAGTCACGCTCCATGTCAGCTGTTCTGTCTCTGTCACATCTGTAGAGTCACGCTCCATGTCAGCTGTTCTGTCTCTGTCACATCTGTAGAGTCACGCTCCATGTCAGCTGTTCTGTCTCTGTCACATCTGTAGAGTCATGCTCCATAGCCACATCAGGCCTCCAGCCAGCCAAGAGAAGCTCCAGGCTTCAGATTCTTGCACTGTCGAGATGGAGGTTTGTTGTGCAGTTGAGGCATGATCGAATACCAATCCCGCTGTTCCTCTTCACACTACACTCCCAAAGGTTTGCTCCACTGTCTCCATAGGAGAACGCTTTCTGGCTCCAAGTAGAACCATTTTTGGTTCCAGGTAGAACCTTTTTGTCTTCCATGTAGAACCCTCTGTGGAAAGAGTTCTACATCGAGCTCAATACGGTTATACTTAGAACCAAAGGGCTCTATCTGGAACCTAAAAGGGTTCTTCAAAGGGTTCTTCTATGGGTTCTTCAAAGGGTTCTTCTATGGGTTCTTCTATGGGACCCCCTTTAGGTTGTAGATAACACATTTGTGTACAGATGTAGGATCTTAATTTAATCAGCCTGTTGCAGGAGAACTTAATGTATCTGAGGTTTAAAAAGTATTCGGAAGTTAGTCATTTCCACTGTGAAATGTTCAACCCCTACAAACATGACCAATAAATATGATACAATTAATCATTCACATTTCCCATTGCTGCTATTAAGACAGAGAGACAGACATACATGCAGACAGACAGGCAGGGAGACAGACAGACAGACAGACAGACAGACAGACAGACAGACAGACAGACAGACAGACAGACAGACAGACAGGGACGCAGACAAACCTGTTCGGATGTTTGAACACAAACCGCGTAATAACGGCTCAAATATTACAGAACCAGGGACACAGAGAATCAAATATTACAGAACCAGGGACACAGAGAATCAAACATTACAGAACCAGGGACACAGAGAATCAAACATTACAGAACCAGGGACACAGAGAATCAAATATTACAGAACCAGGGATACAGAGAATCAAACATTACAGAACCAGGGACACAGAGAATCAAACATTACAGAACCAGGGACACAGAGAATCAAACATTACAGAACCAGGGACACAGAGAATCAAATATTACAGAACCAGGGATACAGAGAATCAAACATTACAGAACCAGGGACACAGAGAATCAAACATTACAGAACCAGGGATACAGAGAATCAAACATTACAGAACCAGGGACACAGAGAATCAAACATTACAGAACCAGGGACACAGAGAATCAAACATTACAGAACCAGGGACACAGAGAATCAAACATTACAGAACCAGGGACACAGAGAATCAAATATTACAGAACCAGGGACACATAGAATCAAACATTACAGAACCAGGGACACAGAGAATCAAACATTTCAGAACTAGGGATACAGAGAATCAAACACCAAACATTACAGAACCAGGGACACAGAGAATCAAACATTACAGAACCAGGGACACAGAGAATCAAACATTACAGAACCAAGGACACAGAGAATCAAACACTAAACATTACAGAACCAGGGACACAGAGAATCAAACATTAGAGAACCAGGCAGGGAGCGAGCGAGGGAGGGCCCACTGATGGTAAATATAACACGACCCAGACAGACCCTCCTCTACGGGACAGTGGGTCCTAACGGAGCAGCATGCAGGGAACCGTTGGGTTGGCGTCAGAGCAGGAGCCAGTTGTTACTGAACCATTTCACCCTCATTTCCAATTAATGGAGAAGGGTAATGGTGTGTGTGTGTGTGTGTGTGTGTGTGTGTGTGTGTGTGTGTGTGTGTGTGTGTGTGTGTGTGTGTGTGTGTGTGTGTGTGTAATGGAGCTGTTTCTCTCCTTATTGCTGTCGGACGTGCTAGAGAAGACTTAATATCTGGTGCACTTCAATTAAAGTATGAAATACTACACTCTTAGAAAAAAAAAAGGTGCTCTCTAGAACCTAAACGGGTTCTGTCCCCATAGGAGAACCTTTTGAAGAACCCTTTTTTTTGTTCTGGTTTAGAACCCTTTGGGTTCCAGGTAGAACTCTTTTGGGTTCCATGTAGAACCTTTTCCACAGAGGGTTCTACATTGAACAAAAAAATTGTTCTACCTGGATACCAAAAAAGGGTTCTCTATGGGGACAGCTGAAAGAACCCTTTGGGAACCCTTTTTTCTAAGAATGTACCATTGACGTACAAAGAGATGAGATAATTCACAAAGAGATAAGAGGAAAGAAATGACTGTTTTTGTAGATTTTTTTTTTTTTTTGCAAGATGAAACAGGAAGTAGGGGAGAGGATTGTAATCGTAGGAAGAGGAAGGAGTGTGATCTTGGGATGTAGTCTGTCCCCAGACTGCTATTATATTTCAGGCTAGTGGTTAGAGTGTTGGACTAGTAACCAGAAGGTTCCAAGTTCAAACCCCCAAGCTGACAAGGTACAAATCTGTCGTTCTGCCCCTAAGGTTTTGACTGTTCCTAGGCCGTCATTGAAAATAAGAATTTGTCCTTAATCAACTTGCCTAGTAAAATAAAATTCAAAATAGATAGATATTTTGACAATTAGCAGTAGTTTCTACAAAGCTTACTTACATAAAGATGTTTTGCAGTACTTGCAGGACTTGCATATTTTTTCTTATGAAATAACATTGAAATAAAATGGAAATTATATTATTTGTCATGTTATGTTAATTTACCCCCCCCTTTTTTCTCCCTAACCTCATCATATCCAATCTTGTCTCGTCGCTGCAACTCCCCAACGGAATCGGGAGAGGTAAAGGTCGAGTCACGCGTCCTCCAAAACATGACCCGCCAAACCGTGCTCCTTAACACCCGCCCTCTAAACCCGGAAGCCAGCCGCACCAATGTGTCTGAGGAGACACCGTTCAGCCTGCGACCGAGGTTAACCTGCAGGCGCCCTGCCCGCCACAAGGAGTCGCTAGTGCGTCATGAGCCAAGTAAAATCCCCCTGACTCCCAGTCACACACACACACACACACACACACACACACACACACACACACACAAACACAACGTTGAACCTCTCGCTAAACATTTCCAATGTCTATTATCGTCTAACTATTGAATTCACCCATGTATTTCTCTGCTTTGTGTCACATGTCCCCGAAAAAATGAAATTGTGATTCAGTTATAAATACAAAAGCTGTAATCAAACATATTAGCATATCAGCCAACTAATGATTATATTATTAATGTTACTATTATTATTATTATTATTATTGTTATTGTTATTATTATTATTGTTATTGTTATTGTTATTATTAGTATTATTATTCTTATTGTTATTATTATTATTGTTATTGTTATTATTGTTATTATTATTGTTATTATTATTATTATTATTATTATAATTATAATTATTATTATTATTGTTATTATTATTATTATTATAATTATTAGCCTATTAGCTTACTTAAAAGGGGTTGTTAAATATGCAGTGTACTGTGCCCTGTCTTCCTCCATGCAGCATTGGCTGAGGATGATCAACCTGAGATGGTGCCTGCTGCCAGTGAGGAGGGTTCACCTGCCAGTGAGGAGGGTTCTGACTACCAGTGAGGAGGGTTCAGCTGCCAGTGAGGAGGGTTCAGCTACCAGTGAGGAGGGTTCTGCTACCAGTGAGGAGGGTTCTGCTACCAGTGAGGAGGGTTCTGATACCAGTGAGGAGGGTTCTGCTACCAGGGAGGAGGGTTCTGCTACCAGGGAGGAGGGTTCTGCTTCCTGGGAGGAGGGTTCTGATTCCGCTCTCAGGGCAGGAGGGAAGACAGTTATCTTTCTAACACTTGCGTTAGTCTTTACTTACTATCACATTCTTTGTTGACAGCCCTAACCCTTAACTGAGGATAAACATGTGTTTACTATGACTGGCCCACCTGGCCAACATCCAGTGAAATTGCAGAGCGCCAAATTCAAATTAAATTACTATAAATATTTAACTTTCATGAAATCACAAGTGTAATTCATCAAAATTAAGCTTAATAACTTGTTGTTAATCCAGCCTCCGTGTCAGATTTTAAAAAGGCTTTACGGCCTTTATGTGAATATCTGGGGATAGCGCTCAGTACACAAAAGATTACATACCAGCCAAGTAGATTAGTCATGAAAGTCAGAAATATCAATAAAATGAATCACTTACCTTTAATGATCTTCATATGGTTGCACTCACAAGATTCCCGGTTAAACAATAAATGTTTGTTTTGTTCGATAAACTCCCTCTTTATATGCAAAAACCTCAATTTTGTTGGCATGTTTTGTTCAGTAATCCAATGTCTCAAATGCGGTCACAACAGGCAGACGAAAATTCCAAATAGTACCAGTAAAGTTCGTAGAAACATGTCAAACAATGTTTATAATCAATCTTCAGGTTGTTTTTAGCCTAAATAATTGATAACATTTCAACCCGGGCGATAGCGTTGTCAATATAAAAAGAAAAACAAGAAAGGCGTGCTCTGGGTTGTGCGCAGAAAACAGCTCTGGGGACATCCCACTATCCACTCACTCAAAGTTATCGTTCTCCCTAATTTTTCCGAATAAAAGCCTGAAATTATGTCTAAAGACTGTTCAAAACTAGTGAAAGCCATAGGGAACAGAATCTGGGTCTTACCCCTTTAAATGGTGGATAGGCTTTCATTGGAAAAACAGCCATTTCAAAATAATGGCACTTCCTGGATGGATTTTCTTCAGGTCTTCGCCTGCCATTTCAGTTCTGTTAAACTCACAGACATTATTTTAACAGTGTTAGAAACGTTGGAGTGTTTTCTATCCAAATCTACTAATTGTATGCATATCCTAGCTTCTGGGCCTGAATAGCAGGCAGTTTACTTTGGGTACGCTTTTCATCTGGAGGTGAAAATAGTGCCCACTACCCTAGTGAAGTTAAGATGTGTGCTCTAACTATGACTGGTATATTTGGTTGTCTCATCTAGCTGCCTAGATCTAGATATATCTAGATCTGCCCCTAAAATGACATACCCAAATCTAACTGCCTGTAGCTCAGGACCTGAAGCAAGGATGTGCATATTCTTGATACCATTTGAAAGGAAATACTTTGAAGTTTGTGGAAATGTGAAAATAATGTAGGAGACTATAACACATTAGATCTGGTAAAAGATAATACAAAACAACAAAAATGTATATATCTTTTTTTTTTTTTGCTCCATCATTTTTGAAATGCAAGAGAAAGGCCATAATGTATTATTCCAGCCCAGGTGCAAATACAATTTTGGCCACTAGATGGCAGCAGTGTAGGTCTAAAGTTTTAGACTGATACAATGAACCATTTCATTTCTGTTCAAAATGTTGTATCAAGACTGCCCAAATGAGCCTAATTAGTTTATTTTAATAACTTTTCAAGTTGAAAACTGTGCACTCTCCTCAAACAATAGCATGGTATTATTTCACTGTAATAGCTACTGTAAATTGGACAGTGCAGTTAGATTAACAAGAATTTAACCTTTCTGCCCATATCAGATATGTCTATGTCCTGGGAAATGTCCTTGTTACTTACAATCTCATGCTAATCGCGTTAGCGCACATTAGCTCAACCGTCCCACGGCTGGGACACCAATCTGTAGAGATCCTATATTATTAAGATGAATGCACAAACTGTGACTGAAATGTGGTTGTCTCACCTAGCTATCTTAAGATGAATGGACTGTAAGTCGCTCTGGATAAGAATTTCTATTAAATGACTAAAGTGCCAATGTAAATGTGGAAATAGTATCGGAGTAGTAGTGCTGATTTAGGATCCGTTTTTACAACGGACAGCTTATCCTAGACCACTTTGAGATGGATGAAACCTATGACCTCAGACGTCACTCAGTCCAGAGTCCCTTTGATCCACCTCCATGTTTTCTCTTTCACTCCTTCCATCCGGTCGCATTAGTTCAACCCCGGCCCACCCGCTAAAGCCCAGTAGCGGCATGAACCAGTGAGCAAGTGGGTCATTAGTTCAACCCCGGCCCACCCGCTAAAGCCCAGTAGCGGCATGAACCAGTGAACAGCTGGTCATTAGTTCAACCCCGGCCCACCCGCTAAAGCCCAGTAGCTGCAAGAACCAGTGAGCAGCTGGTCATTAGTTCAACCCCGGCCCACCCGCTAAAGCCCAGTAGCTGCAAGAACCAGTGAGCAGCTGGTCATTAGTTCAACCCCGGCCCACCCGCTAAAGCCCAGTAGCTGCAAGAACCAGTGAGCAGCTGGTCATTAGTTCAACCCCGGCCCACCCGCTAAAGCCCAGTAGCTGCAAGAACCAGTGAGCAAGTGGGTCATTAGTTCAACCCCGGCCCACCCGCTAAAGCCCAGTAGAGGCATGAACCAGTGAACAGCTGGTCATTAGTTCAACCCCGGCCCACCCGCTAAAGCCCAGTAGCTGCAAGAACCAGTGAGCAGCTGGCCATTAGTTCAACCCCGGCCCACCCGCTAAAGCCCAGTAGCTGCAAGAACCAGTGAGCAGCTGGTCATTAGTTCAACCCCGGCCCACCCGCTAAAGCCCAGTAGCTGCAAGAACCAGTGAGCAGCTGGTCATTAGTTCAACCCCGGCCCACCCGCTAAAGCCCAGTAGCTGCAAGAACCAGTGAGCAAGTGGGTCATTAGTTCAACCCCGGCCCACCCGCTAAAGCCCAGTAGCGGCATGAACCAGTGAACAGCTGGTCATTAGTTCAACCCCGGCCCACCCGCTAAAGCCCAGTAGCTGCAAGAACCAGTGAGCAGCTGGTCATTAGTTCAACCCCGGCCCACCCGCTAAAGCCCAGTAGCTGCAAGAACCAGTGAGCAGCTGGTCATTAGTTCAACCCCGGCCCACCCGCTAAAGCCCAGTAGCTGCAAGAACCAGTGAGCAGCTGGTCATTAGTTCAACCCCGGCCCACCCGCTAAAGCCCAGTAGCTGCAAGAACCAGTGAGCAAGTGGGTCATTAGTTCAACCCCGGCCCACCCGCTAAAGCCCAGTAGCTGCATGAACCAGTGAGCAGAGGGTCAATTGTGGCAGACGTTGAAAAAAGAGATAGCCGAGAGGGAAAAAAAGGAAGAGCGAGCAGGAGAAAAGGAGAAAATATTTACAGACCAGTTCCTTTTGTCAGCTTTAGCCCTCTTTTCCCCCCTCCCCCTGTCTCTCCCTCCTCACTCCTTCTTTCTCTCATTCTTCTGGTTTTCGCAGTCCTTAATCCTCTCTTCCGACGCTTGGCGGTCACAGGTTTTGACAGCAGACTGTAATGACCTAAGCTGCTCTCTGTGGGGGGTGAGGAGAGAGGGATGGGAGTAGGGGGAGAGGGAGAGGGAGAGGGGAGGGGAGGAGGAGAGATGGGAGAGGGTTAGAAAGGGATATGGGAGAAGAGGGGAGGGGAGATGGGGAGGGGAGGGGAGAAGGGTGGAGGAAGGTGGAGGAGGCATAAGGGGGCAGGGAAGGTGGGTGGGTGGGTGGGAGGAGAGGTGAGAGAAGGGGGAGGAATAGTGGGAAAGGGGTAGGAAGAGGAGGAGAGTGGAGGGGCAGGAGAGGAGAGGGGTAGGAGGAGGTGAGGGTGGAGAGGAGGTGGGGAGAAAGAAGGGGAGGAGGAAATCAGAGGAGAGGAGGTGGAGTAAAGAAGTGTGAGGAGGAGGAGAGCGAGAGAAGAGGGGAGAAAGAGGGAAGATGAGAGAGAGGGAAGATGGGAGAGAGGGAAGAGGAGAGAGAGGGAAGAGGAGAGAGAGGGAAGATGGGAGAGAGAGGGAAGATGGGAGAGAGAGGGAAGATGGGAGAGGGAAGAGGAGAGAGGGAAGAGGAGAGAGAGGAAGATGGGAGAGAGAGGGAAGAGGAGAGAGAGGGAAGAGGGGAGAGGGGGAAGAGGAGAGAGAGGGAAGAGAAGAGAGAGGGAAGATGGGAGAGAGAGGGAAGAGGGGAGAGGGGGAAGAGGAGAGAGAGGGAAGAGGAGAGAGAGGGAAGATGGGAGAGAGAGGGAAGAGAAGAGAGAGGAAGATGGGAGAGGGAGGGAAGATGGGAGAGAGAGGGAAGAGGGAAGAGGAGAGAGAGGGAAGAGGGGAGAGGGGGAAGAGGAGAGAGGGAAGATGGGAGAGAGAGGGAAGAGGGAAGAGGAGAGAGAGGGAAGAGGGGAGAGGGGGAACAGGAGAGAGGGAAGATGGGAGAAAAAAAGAAGGTGAGAGGAGGGGGAGAGTGGAGTAAAGAGGCTATGGGGGGGCTATTGTCAAGGGTCTAAATGAGAGTCTATTTGGTGTCCAATCAATCTCAGGTGCAATGTTGCAGTTTAACATGTTGGCCACTAGGGGCAGTGGTTATCCACAGAACCTGGGCCTCGTTTCCCAGAGCCTTCGTTAGTAACATGGCTCTTAATACACTTCACACATTTATGAGGTGACTGCGTTGAATGATACATAGACCTAATGGGGCTATACAGTATAGGCTATTTCAATCATTTTTAAATCAATTTAATGTTCATTTAATTGACTTATATTTTGCAACAAGGCTACTGTCTGTACATGTTTTCCCTCAATGCGTGATGATGTGTGCAGAATCTGTGATTTGGTAAATTATTATTGGGTAAGCACAATACGCCGCCTCAATAGCCTGTTTTTCTTCCAGCCATAGTCCCACCTATCTCTCTAGGAGCTGATCCTTCATCAGTATTGTGGAACCTTTTTGAATGTTAAAGGTAAGATTTAAAATGGAAAAAGCTGACCCGAGAGCAGCTGTTCTGTTTCTTTCCACCCTATCAGTAGGCCTTATCGACAACAAAGTCTAGTGACGCCCCTAGCGAAACGTTCTCTCCATGTGCTTGTCTGCGAAACACTCCTAAAACACAGTTGTATTGTTAATAACAATGCATCTGGTACAGTGCCTTGCAAAACTATTCGGCCCCCTTGAACTTTGCGACCTTTTGCCACATTTCAGGCTTCAAACATAAAGATATAAAACTGTATTTTTTTGTGAAGAATCAACAACAAGTGGGACACATTATTGGATATTTCAAACTTTTTTGTTTCACGTTTAACCTTTACTTAACCAGGCAAGTCAGTTAAGAACACGTTCTTATTTACATCGACGGCCTAGCCTGGCGACACTGGGCCAGTTGTCTGCTGCCCTATAGGACTCCCAATCACAGCCAGATGTGTTTCCGCCTAGATTTGAACCAGGGACTGTAGTGATGTGTCTTGCACTGAGACGCAGAGCCTTAGACCGCTGGTTGTCTTGGAAAAACCCCCAAAAGGAGTTACATGACAAAAAAAAGTCCAACAACTTCTTCTCTTTCTTTTCTCTCTTCTCTTCTTCGCTTTTTCAAAATCCATTTTAATCTGTTTTTGGGGTATTTTATTATAGATCCTCATTAGTTCCTGTCAAGGCAGCAGCTACTCTTCCTGGGGTTTATTATTGATCCTCATTAGTTCCTGCCAATGCAGCAGCTTCTCTTCCTGGGGTTTATTATGGATCCTCATTAGTTCCTGCCAATGCAGCAGCTTCTCTTCCTGGGGTTTATTATGGATCCTCATTAGTTCCTGCCAAGGCAGCAGCTACTCTTCCTGGGGTTTATTATGGATCTCCATTAGTTCCTGCCAAGGCAGCAGCTACTCTTCCTGGGGTTTATTACGGATCCCCATTAGTTCCTGCCAAGGCAGCAGCTACTCTTCCTGGGGTTTATTATGGATCCCCATTAGTTCCTGCCAAGGCAGCAGCTACTCTTCCTGGGGTTTATTATGGATCCCCATTAGTTCCTGCCAAGGCAGCAGCTACTCTTCCTGGGGTTTATTATGGATCCCCATTAGTTCCTGCCAAGGCAGCAGCTACTCTTCCTGGGGTTTATTATGGATCCTCATTAGTTCCTGTCAAGGCAGCAGCTACTCTTCCTGGGGTTTATTATGGATCCCCATTAGTTCCTGCCAAGGCAGCAGCTACTCTTCCTGGGGTTTATTATGGATCCCCATTAGTTCCTGCCAAGGCAGCAGCTACTCTTCCTGGGGTTTATTATGGATCCCCATTAGTTCCTGCCAAGGCAGCAGCTACTCTTCCTGGGGTTTATTATGGATCCTCATTAGTTCCTGTCAAGGCAGCAGCTACTCTTCCTGGGGTTTATTATGGATCCCCATTAGTTCCTGCCAAGGCAGCAGCTACTCTTCCTGGGGTTTATTATGGATCCCCATTAGTTCCTGCCAAGGCAGCAGCTACTCTTCCTGGGGTTTATTATGGATCCCCATTAGTTCCTGCCAAGGCAGCAGCTACTCTTCCTGGGGTTTATTATGGATCCTCATTAGTTCCTGTCAAGGCAGCAGCTACTCTTCCTGGGGTTTATTATGGATCCCCATTAGTTCCTGCCAAGGCAGCAGCTACTCTTCCTGGGGTTTATTATGGATCCCCATTAGTTCCTGCCAAGGCAGCAGCTACTCTTCCTGGGGTTTATTATGGATCCCCATTAGTTCCTGCCAAGGCAGCAGCTACTCTTCCTGGGGTTTATTATGGATCCTCATTAGTTCCTGTCAAGGCAGCAGCTACTCTTCCTGGGGTTTATTATGGATCCCCATTAGTTCCTGCCAAGGCAGCAGCTACTCTTCCTGGGGTTTATTATGGATCCCCATTAGTTCCTGCCAAGGCAGCAGCTACTCTTCCTGGGGTTTATTATAGATCCTCATTAGTTCCTGCCAAGGCAGCAGCTACTCTTCCTGGGGTTTATTATGGGTCTCCATTAGTTCCTGCCAAGGCAGCAGCTACTCTTCCTGGGGTTTATTATGGATCCTCATTAGTTCCTGCCAAGGCAGCAGCTACTCTTCCTGGGGTTTATTATGGATCCCCATTAGTTCCTGCCAAGGCAGCAGCTACTCTTCCTGGGGTTTATTATGGATCCCCATTAGTTCCTGCCAAGGCAGCAGCTACTCTTCCTGGGGTTTATTATGGATCCTCATTAGTTCCTGTCAAGGCAGCAGCTACTCTTCCTGGGGTTTATTATGGATCCCCATTAGTTCCTGCCAAGGCAGCAGCTACTCTTCCTGGGGTTTATTATGGATCCCCATTAGTTCCTGCCAAGGCAGCAGCTACTCTTCCTGGGGTTTATTATAGATCCTCATTAGTTCCTGCCAAGGCAGCAGCTACTCTTCCTGGGGTTTATTATGGGTCTCCATTAGTTCCTGCCAAGGCAGCAGCTACTCTTCCTGGGGTTTATTATGGATCCTCATTAGTTCCTGTCAAGGCAACAGCTACTCTTCCTGGGGTTTATTATTATGGATCTCCATTAGTTCCTGCCAAGGCAGCAGCTACTCTTCCTGGGGTTTATTATGGATCCTCATTAGTTCCTGCCAAGGCAGCAGCTACTCTTCCTGGGGTTTATTATGGGTCTCCATTAGTTCCTGTCAAGGCAGCAGCTACTCTTCCTGGGGTTTATTACGGATCCTCATTAGTTCCTGTCAAGGCAGCAGCTACTCTTACTGGGGTTTATTATGGATCCCCATTAGTTCCTGCCAAGGCAGCAGCTACTCTTCCTGGGGTTTATTATGGATCCCCATTAGTTCCTGCCAAGGCAGCAGCTACTCTTCCTGGGGTTTATTATGGATCCTCATTAGTTCCTGTCAAGGCAGCAGCTACTCTTCCTGGGGTTTATTATTATGGATCTCCATTAGTTCCTGCCAAGGCAGCAGCTACTCTTCCTGGGGTTTATTATGGATCCTCATTAGTTCCTGCCAAGGCAGCAGCTACTCTTCCTGGGGTTTATTATGGGTCTCCATTAGTTCCTGTCAAGGCAGCAGCTACTCTTCCTGGGGTTTATTACGGATCCTCATTAGTTCCTGTCAAGGCAGCAGCTACTCTTCCTGGGGTTTATTATGGATCCCCATTAGTTCCTGCCAAGGCAGCAGCTACTCTTCCTGGGGTTTATTATGGATCCTCATTAGTTCCTGCCAAGGCAGCAGCTACTCTTCCTGGGGTTTATTATGGATCCCCATTAGTTCCTGCCAAGGCAGCAGCTACTCTTCCTGGGGTTTATTATGGATCCTCATTAGTTCCTGCCAAGGCAGCAGCTACTCTTCCTGGGGTTTATTATGGGTCTCCATTAGTTCCTGTCAAGACAGCAGCTACTCTTCCTGGGGTTTATTATGGATCTCCATTAGTTCCTGCCAAGGCAGCAGCTACTCTTCCTGGGGTTTATTATGGATCCTCATTAGTTCCTGCCAAGGCAGCAGCTACTCTTCCTGGCGTTTATTATGGATCCTCATTAGTTCCTGTCAAGGCAGCAGCTACTCTTCCTGGGGTTTATTATGGATCCCCATTAGTTCCTGTCAAGGCAGCAGCTACTCTTCCTGGGGTTTATTATGGATCCTCATTAGTTCCTGCCAAGGCAGCAGCTACTCTTCCTGGGGTGTATTATGGGTCTCCATTAGTTCCTGTCAAGGCAGCAGCTACTCTTCCTGGGGTTTATTATGGATCCCCATTAGTTCCTGCCAAGGCAGCAGCTACTCTTCCTGGGGTTTATTACGGATCCCCATTAGTTCCTGCCAAGGCAGCAGCTACTCTTCCTGGGGTTTATTATGGATCCTCATTAGTTCCTGTCAAGGCAGCAGCTACTCTTCTTGGGGTTTATTATGGATCCTCATTAGTTCCTGCCAAGGCAGCAGCTACTCTTCCTGGGGTTTATTATGGATCCCCATTAGTTCCTGTCAAGGCAGCAGCTACTCTTCCTGGGGTTTATTATGGATCCCCATTAGTTCCTGCCAAGGCAGCAGCTACTCTTCCTGGGGTTTATTATGGGTCTCCATTAGTTCCTGTCAAGGCAGCAGCTACTCTTCCTGGGGTTTATTATGGATCCTCATTAGTTCCTGCCAAGGCAGCAGCTACTCTTCCTGGGGTTTATTATGGATCCCCATTAGTTCCTGTCAAGGCAGCAGCTACTCTTCCTGGGGTTTATTATTGATCCTCATTAGTTCCTGCCAAGGCAGCAGCTACTCTTCCTGGGGTTTATTATGGATCCCCATTAGTTCCTGTCAAGGCAGCAGCTACTCTTCCTGGGGTTTATTATTGATCCTCATTAGTTCCTGCCAAGGCAGCAGCTACTCTTCCTGGGGTTTATTATGGATCCCCATTAGTTCCTGCCAAGGCAGCAGCTACTCTTCCTGGGGTTTATTATGGATCCTCATTAGTTCCTGTCAAGGCAGCAGCTACTCTTCCTGGGGTTTATTATGGATCCTCATTAGTTCCTGTCAAGGCAGCAGCTACTCTTCCTGGGGTTTATTATGGATCCCCATTAGTTCCTGTCAAGGCAGCAGCTACTCTTCCTGGGGTTTATTATTGATCCCCATTAGTTCCTGCCAAGGCAGCAGCTACTCTTCCTGGGGTTTATTATGGATCCCCATTAGTTCCTGCCAAGGCAGCAGCTACTCTTCCTGGGGTTTATTATGGATCTCCATTAGTTCCTGTCAAGGCAGCAGCTACTCTTCCTGGGGTTTATTATGGATCTCCATTAGTTCCTGTCAAGGCAGCAGCTACTCTTCCTGGGGTTTATTATGGATCTCCATTAGTTCCTGTCAAGGCAGCAGCTACTCTTCCTGGGGTTTATTATGGATCCTCGTTAGTTCCTGCCAAGGCAGCAGCTACTCTTCCTGGGGTTTATTATGGATCCTCATTAGTTCCTGTCAAGGCAGCAGCTACTCTTCCTGGGGTTTATTATGGATCCCCATTAGTTCCTGTCAAGGCAGCAGCTACTCTTCCTGGGGTTTATTATTGATCCTCATTAGTTCCTGCCAAGGCAGCAGCTACTCTTCCTGGGGTTTATTATGGATCCCCATTAGTTCCTGCCAAGGCAGCAGCTACTCTTCCTGGGGTTTATTATGGATCCTCATTAGTTCCTGTCAAGGCAGCAGCTACTCTTCCTGGGGTTTATTATGGATCCTCATTAGTTCCTGTCAAGGCAGCAGCTACTCTTCCTGGGGTTTATTATGGATCCCCATTAGTTCCTGTCAAGGCAGCAGCTACTCTTCCTGGGGTTTATTATTGATCCCCATTAGTTCCTGCCAAGGCAGCAGCTACTCTTCCTGGGGTTTATTATGGATCCCCATTAGTTCCTGCCAAGGCAGCAGCTACTCTTCCTGGGGTTTATTATGGATCTCCATTAGTTCCTGTCAAGGCAGCAGCTACTCTTCCTGGGGTTTATTATGGATCTCCATTAGTTCCTGTCAAGGCAGCAGCTACTCTTCCTGGGGTTTATTATGGATCTCCATTAGTTCCTGTCAAGGCAGCAGCTACTCTTCCTGGGGTTTATTATGGATCCTCGTTAGTTCCTGCCAAGGCAGCAGCTACTCTTCCTGGGGTTTATTATGGATCCTCATTAGTTCCTGTCAAGGCAGCAGCTACTCTTCCTGGGGTTTATTATGGATCCTCATTAGTTCCTGCCAAGGCAGCAGCTACTCTTCCTGGGGTTTATTATGGATCCCCATTAGTTCCTGCCAAGGCAGCAGCTACTCTTCCTGGGGTTTATTATGGATCCCCATTAGTTCCTGCCAAGGCAGCAGCTACTCTTCCTGGGGTTTATTATGGATCCTCATTAGTTCCTGTCAAGGCAGCAGCTACTCTTCCTGGGGTTTATTATGGATCCCCATTAGTTCCTGTCAAGGCAGCAGCTACTCTTCCTGGGGTTTATTATTGATCCCCATTAGTTCCTGTCAAGGCAGCAGCTACTCTTCCTGGGGTTTATTATGGATCCCCATTAGTTCCTGTCAAGGCAGCAGCTACTCTTCCTGGGGTTTATTATTGATCCCCATTAGTTCCTGCCAAGGCAGCAGCTACTCTTCCTGGGGTTTATTATGGATCCCCATTAGTTCCTGCCAAGGCAGCAGCTACTCTTCCTGGGGTTTATTATGGATCTCCATTAGTTCCTGTCAAGGCAGCAGCTACTCTTCCTGGGGTTTATTATGGATCTCCATTAGTTCCTGTCAAGGCAGCAGCTACTCTTCCTGGGGTTTATTATGGATCTCCATTAGTTCCTGTCAAGGCAGCAGCTACTCTTCCTGGGGTTTATTATGGATCCTCGTTAGTTCCTGCCAAGGCAGCAGCTACTCTTCCTGGGGTTTATTATGGATCCTCATTAGTTCCTGTCAAGGCAGCAGCTACTCTTCCTGGGGTTTATTATGGATCCCCATTAGTTCCTGTCAAGGCAGCAGCTACTCTTCCTGGGGTTTATTATTGATCCTCATTAGTTCCTGCCAAGGCAGCAGCTACTCTTCCTGGGGTTTATTATGGATCCCCATTAGTTCCTGCCAAGGCAGCAGCTACTCTTCCTGGGGTTTATTATGGATCCTCATTAGTTCCTGTCAAGGCAGCAGCTACTCTTCCTGGGGTTTATTATGGATCCTCATTAGTTCCTGTCAAGGCAGCAGCTACTCTTCCTGGGGTTTATTATGGATCCCCATTAGTTCCTGTCAAGGCAGCAGCTACTCTTCCTGGGGTTTATTATTGATCCCCATTAGTTCCTGCCAAGGCAGCAGCTACTCTTCCTGGGGTTTATTATGGATCCCCATTAGTTCCTGCCAAGGCAGCAGCTACTCTTCCTGGGGTTTATTATGGATCTCCATTAGTTCCTGTCAAGGCAGCAGCTACTCTTCCTGGGGTTTATTATGGATCTCCATTAGTTCCTGTCAAGGCAGCAGCTACTCTTCCTGGGGTTTATTATGGATCTCCATTAGTTCCTGTCAAGGCAGCAGCTACTCTTCCTGGGGTTTATTATGGATCCTCGTTAGTTCCTGCCAAGGCAGCAGCTACTCTTCCTGGGGTTTATTATGGATCCTCATTAGTTCCTGTCAAGGCAGCAGCTACTCTTCCTGGGGTTTATTATGGATCCTCATTAGTTCCTGCCAAGGCAGCAGCTACTCTTCCTGGGGTTTATTATGGATCCCCATTAGTTCCTGCCAAGGCAGCAGCTACTCTTCCTGGGGTTTATTATGGATCCTCATTAGTTCCTGTCAAGGCAGCAGCTACTCTTCCTGGGGTTTATTATGGATCCTCGTTAGTTCCTGTCAAGGCAGCAGCTACTCTTCCTGGGGTTTATTATGGATCCTCGTTAGTTCCTGCCAAGGCAGCAGCTACTCTTCCTAGGGTTTATTATGGATCCTCGTTAGTTCCTGTCAAGGCAGCAGCTACTCTTCCTGGGGTTTATTATGGATCCTCATTAGTTCCTGCCAAGGCAGCAGCTACTCTTCCTGGGGTTTATTATGGATCCTCGTTAGTTCCTGTCAAGGCAGCAGCTACTCTTCCTGGGGTTTATTATGGATCCTCGTTAGTTCCTGCCAAGGCAGCAGCTACTCTTCCTGGGGTTTATTATGGATCCTCGTTAGTTCCTGCCAAGGCAGCAGCTACTCTTCCTGGGGTTTATTATGGATCCTCATTAGTTCCTGTCAAGGCAGCAGCTACTCTTCCTGGGGTTTATTATGGATCCCCATTAGTTCCTGCCAAGGCAGCAGCTACTCTTCCTGGGGTTTATTATGGGTCCCCATTAGTTCCTGCCAAGGCAGCAGCTACTCTTCCTGGGGTTTATTATGGATCCCCATTAGTTCCTGCCAAGGCAGCAGCTACTCTTCCTGGGGTTTATTATGGATCCTCATTAGTTCCTGTCAAGGCAGCAGCTACTCTTCCTGGGGTTTATTATGGATCCTCATTAGTTCCTGTCAAGGCAGCAGCTACTCTTCCTGGGGTTTATTATGGATCTCCATTAGTTCCTGTCAAGGCAGCAGCTACTCTTCCTGGGGTTTATTATGGATCCTCGTTAGTTCCTGCCAAGGCAGCAGCTACTCTTCCTGGGGTTTATTATGGATCTCCATTAGTTCCTGTCAAGGCAGCAGCTACTCTTCCTGGGGTTTATTATGGATCCTCGTTAGTTCCTGCCAAGGCAGCAGCTACTCTTCCTGGGGTTTATTATGGATCCCCATTAGTTCCTGCCAAGGCAGCAGCTACTCTTCCTGGGGTTTATTATGGATCCCCATTAGTTCCTGTCAAGGCAGCAGCTACTCTTCCTGGGGTTTATTATGGATCCTCATTAGTTCCTGCCAAGGCAGCAGCTACACTTCCTGGGTTTATTATGGGTCTCCATTAGTTCCTGTCAAGGCAGCAGCTACTCTTCCTGGGGTTTATTATGGATCCTCATTAGTTCCTGCCAAGGCAGCAGCTACTCTTCCTGGGGTTTATTACGGATCCCCATCAGTTCCTGCCAAGGCAGCAGGTACTCTTCCTGGGGTTTATTATGGATCCTCATTAGTTCCTGTCAAGGCAGCGGCTACTCTTCCTGGGGTTTATTATGGATCCTCATTAGTTCCTGCCAAGGCAGCAGCTACTCTTCCTGGGGTTTATTACGGATCCCCATTAGTTCCTGTCAAGGCAGCAGCTACTCTTCCTGGGTTTATTATGGATCCTCATTAGTTCCTGTCAAGGCAGCAGCTACTCTTGCTGGGGTTTATTATGGATCCTCATTAGTTCCTGTCAAGGCAGCAGCTACTCTTCCTGGGGTTTATTATGGATCTCCATTAGTTCCTGTCAAGGCAGCAGCTACTCTTCCTGGGGTTTATTATGGATCCTCATTAGTTCCTGTCAAGGCAGCAGCTACTCTTCCTGGGGTTTATTGTGGATCTCCATTAGTTCCTGTCAAGGCAGCAGCTACTCTTCCTGGGGTTTATTATGGATCCTCATTAGTTCCTGCCAAGGCAGCAGCTACTCTTCCTGGGGTTTATTATGGATCCCCATTAGTTCCTGCTAAGGCAGCAGCTACTCTTCCTGGGGTTTATTATGGATCCTCATTAGTTCCTGTCAAGGCAGCAGCTACTCTTCCTGGGGTTTATTATGGATCCTCATTAGTTCCTGTCAAGGCAGCAGCTACTATTCCTGGGGTTTATTATGGATCCCCATTAGTTCCTGCCAAGGCAGCAGCTACTCTTCCTGGGGTTTATTATGGATCCTGATTAGTTCCTGCCAAGGCAGCGGCTACTCTTCCTGGGGTTTATTATGGATCCTCATTAGTTCCTGTCAAGGCAGCAGCTACTCTTCCTGGGGTTTATTATGGATCCTCATTAGTTCCTACCAAGGCAGCAGCTACTCTTCCTGGGGTTTATTATGGATCCTCATTAGTTCCTGTCAAGGCAGCAGCTACTCTTCCTGGGGTTTATTACGGATCCCCATTAGTTCCTGCCAAGGCAGCAGCTACTCTTGCTGGGGTTTATTATGGATCCTCATTAGTTCCTGCCAAGGCAGCAGCTACTCTTCCTGGGGTTTATTATGGATCCTCATTAGTTCCTGCCAAGGCAGCAGCTACTCTTCCTGGGGTTTATTACGGATCCCCATTAGTTCCTGCCAAGGCAGCAGCTACTCTTCCTGGGGTTTATTACGGATCCCCATTAGTTCCTGCCAAGGCAGCAGCTACTCTTCCTGGGGTTTATTATGGATCCCCATTAGTTCCTGTCAAGGCAGCAGCTACTCTTCCTGGGGTTTATTATGGATCCTCATTAGTTCCTGCCAAGGCAGCAGCTACTCTTCCTGGGGTTTATTATGGATCCTCATTAGTTCCTGTCAAGGCAGCAGCTACTCTTCCTGGGGTGTATTATGGATCCTCATTAGTTCCTGCCAAGGCAGCAGCTACTCTTCCTGGGGTTTATTATGAATCCTCATTAGTTCCTGCCAAGGCAGCAGCTACTCTTCCTGGGGTTTATTATGGATCCCCATTAGTTCCTGCCAAGGCAGCAGCTACTCTTCCTGGGGTTTATTATGGATCCTCATTAGTTCCTGTCAAGGCAGCAGCTACTCTTCCTGGGGTGTATTATGGATCCCCATTAGTTCCTGTCAAGGCAGCAGCTACTCTTCCTGGGGTGTATTATGGATCCTCATTAGTTCCTGCCAAGGCAGCAGCTACTCTTCCTGGGGTGTATTATGGATCCTCATTAGTTCCTGCCAAGGCAGCAGCTACTCTTCCTGGGTTTATTACGGATCCCCATTAGTTCCTGCCAAGGCAGCAGCTACTCTTCCTGGGGTTTATTATGGATCCTCATTAGTTCCTGCCAAGGCAGCAGCTACTCTTCCTGGGGTTTATTATGGGTCTCCATTAGTTCCTGCCAAGGCAGCAGCTACTCTTCCTGGGGTTTATTATGGATCCTCATTAGTTCCTGTCAAGGCAGCAGCTACTCTTCCTGGGGTTTATTATGGATCCTCATTAGTTCCTGCCAAGGCAGCAGCTACTCTTCCTGGGGTTTATTATGGGTCTCCATTAGTTCCTGCCAAGGCAGCAGCTACTCTTCCTGGGGTTTATTATGGATCCTCATTAGTTCCTGTCAAGGCAGCAGCTACTCTTCCTGGGGTTTATTATGGATCTCCATTAGTTCCTGTCAAGGCAGCAGCTACTCTTCCTGGGGTTTATTATGGATCCCCATTAGTTCCTGCCAAGGCAGCAGCTACTCTTCCTGGGGTTTATTATGGATCTCCATTAGTTCCTGCCAAGGCAGCAGCTACTCTTCCTGGGGTTTATTATGGATCCTCATTAGTTCCTGCCAAGGCAGCAGCTACTCTTCCTGGGGTTTATTATGGGTCTCCATTAGTTCCTGCCAAGGCAGCAGCTACTCTTCCTGGGGTTTATTATGGATCTCCATTAGTTCCTGTCAAGGCAGCAGCTACTCTTCCTGGGCTTTATTATGGATCCCCATTAGTTCCTGCCAAGGCAGCAGCTACTCTTCCTGGGGTTTATTATGGATCCTCATTAGTTCCTGCCAAGGCAGCAGCTACTCTTCCTGGGGTTTATTATGGATCCTCATTAGTTCCTGCCAAGGCAGCAGCTACTCTTCCTGGGGTTTATTATGGATCCTCATTAGTTCCTGCCAAGGCAGCAGCTACTCTTCCTGGGGTTTATTATGGATCCTCATTAGTTCCTGCCAAGGCAGCGGCTACTCTTCCTGGGGTTTATTATGGATCCTCATTAGTTCCTGCCAAGGCAGCAGCTACTCTTCCTGGGGTTTATTATGGATCCTCATTAGTTCCTGCCAAGGCAGCAGCTACTCTTCCTGGGGTTTATTATGGATCCTCATTAGTTCCTGCCAAGGCAGCGGCTACTCTTCCTGGGGTTTATTATGGATCCTCATTAGTTCCTGCCAAGGCAGCAGCTACTCTTCCTGGGGTTTATTATGGATCCTCATTAGTTCCTGCTAAGGCAGCGGCTACTCTTCCTGGGGTTTATTATGGATCCTCATTAGTTCCTGCCAAGGCAGCGGCTACTCTTCCTGGGGTTTATTATGGATCCTCATTAGTTCCTGCCAAGGCAGCAGCTACTCTTCCTGGGGTCCAAACACATTAAGACACATCACACATAAAAAAAAATATACAAAACAGTGTATCATAAAACAATGTCACACCTCCACATAAGCACAACACAAAATGTATGATACCACGTTGTCAACAATATTGCAATGTACATTTGTGTAGAGTGCGTGTGCTAGTGTTTGTGTTATCTCTAATCAGTATCAATCTGTTTTATTTAATCATGTTCTCTCCTCCCCCCGCGTCGTGCTCTGTTGACAACGTTGATGTGTGTTTCCAAGGTAACGATGCGTGGATGCTAAGATCATTTAAAAAATAAAACAACATGCAGACATCTCGAAATCACACATAATTAGGTTAGGGTTCTGGTTATTATGACACAGAACTAGGTTAGGGTAGGTTAGGGTTCTGGTTATTATGACACATAACTAGGTTAGGGTTCTGGTTACTTTTACACATAACTAGGTTAGGGTTCTGGTTATAATCATTACAAGACTGATCAGCCAATTAATGAAGTCAACAATAAAATAAAAAAATCATTTTTCTACAAGACACAACACAGCCAAAGCAGACCAGTGAAACATTTTTGCGTCAAATATTCCAAATAATGACGTCTTTATTTATCATGGTACGTCTGTATATTATAGTGTATTATATATTATATATATTATATTATATCCATTTATGTGACTTCCTACGGTTCGGTGTCCCGTCTACGGGGCAGTTGGTGCTCAATATGCATAATGTACTTAGAAAGTTGCTCTAAAACAACAACCAATTTCCCGGTATACATAAGAGTCTCATATGGGCAGAAAGCTTACGAGAGTTTCATGGTGCCTTTCTCCTAAAGGGCTTAGCCACTGTACGCTAACCACACCACTCAGACCAGCTCTCTCAGTACTCTAACCACACCGCTCAGACCAGCTCTCTCAGTACTCTAACCATACCACTCAGACCAGCTCTCTCAGTACTCTAACCACACCACTCAGACCAGCTCTCTCAGTTCTCTAACCACACCGCTCAGACCAGCTCTCTCAGTGCTCTAACCACACCACTCAGACCGGCTCTCTCAGTTCTCTAACCACACCACTCAGACCAGCTCTCTCAGTACTCTAACCACACCACTCAGACCAGCTCTCTCAGTACTCTAACCATACCACTCAGACCAGCTCTCTCAGTGCTCTAACCACACCACTCAGACCAGCTCTCTCAGTACTCTAACCACACCACTCAGACCAGCTCTCTCAGTACTCTAACCACACCACTCAGACCAGCTCTCTCAGTGCTCTAACCACACCACTCAGACCAGCTCTCTCAGTTCTCTAACCACACCACTCAGACCAGCTCTCTCAGTTCTCTAACCACACCACTCAGACCAGCTCTCTCAGTACTCTAACCACACCACTCAGACCAGCTCTCTCAGTTCTCTAACCACACCACTCAGACCGGCTCTCTCAGTACTCTAACCACACCACTCAGACCAGCTCTCTCAGTTCTCTAACCACACCACTCAGACCAGCTCTCTCAGTACTCTAACCACACCACTCAGACCAGCTCTCTCAGTTCTCTAACCACACCACTCAGACCAGCTCTCTCAGTACTCTAACCACACCGCTCAGACCAGCTCTCTCAGTTCTCTAACCACACCACTCAGACCAGCTCTCTCAGTACTCTAACCACACCACTCAGACCAGCTCTCTCAGTTCTCTAACCACACCACTCAGACCGGCTCTCTCAGTTCTCTAACCACACCACTCAGACCAGCTCTCTCAGTACTCTAACCACACCACTCAGACCAGCTCTCTCAGTACTCTAACCACACCACTCAGACCAGCTCTCTCAGTTCTCTAACCACACCACTCAGACCAGCTCTCTCAGTACTCTAACCACACCACTCAGACCGGCTCTCTCAGTACTCTAACCACACCACTCAGACCAGCTCTCTCATTCATGTCTTTGTGCTGTGCTTCTGGCCCATCTTGCCTGTAGCAGATATCTCTCCCTCTCTCTCTCTCTCTTTCTGACTGGCAGCATCTGCTTCTGTTCAACCATGCTGTTCTTACACAGTGAACAGATCACACACACGCGCACGCACACACACACACACACACGAACACACACGCACGCACGCACGCACACACACATTTAGCAATCAATTAGATTTTAACAAATTACTTTCTAAGTGCATCACCCAGCAGCTGTTAAATCGGTCAACCCTGCCGCTCTGCCCCTCTCTCTCTCAGAGGGGACGGAGGAGAGGAGAGGAGAGGAAGAGAGGAGGAAAGAAAAATATAAGAGGTGAGGTCTCTCTTTCTCCCGCGGTGAGCGTTCCACATCACGGTCAACTGCAGAGAAAGTCAGCCACGGCCCCCGGCAGCGGTGCGATGGAGGGCTGGAGGGATGGTGGGACCGAGGGATGGAAGGATGGAGGAGAGGTGAACAGGGGTCATAAAGACCTGATGTCTCCTGGGTCCATAGTGAGACGGACGCGGGAACAAGGAGGCCTGGATGGCCTGCAGACAGGTTGGGTCGCTACACATGGAAAACCACGCCCACCACAGGCTCAGGCCACAGAGAGCACAAAGCACGAAGTCTCTACACCTATCTACACGTCTCTACATATCTATACACCTCTATACACTTCTATACACCTGTCCACACCTCTCTACACCTCTCCTTAACTCTAAATACATTTCTACACCTCTATATACCCCTCTATACCTATATACACCTCGCTATAACTCTATATACCCCTCTCTCTCTACTCCTCTCCACACCTCTCTTCATCTCTCTATAACACTCTACATCTCTTTATAACTATAAATTCCTCTCTACATCTCTCTATAACACTCTACATCTCTCTATACCTCTCTACATCTCTCTAAGCAGCATACCACCCTGCATACCACTGCTGGCTTGCTTCTGAAGCTTCTAGTCCTGGTCAGTTCCTGGATGGGAGACTAGATGCTGCTGGAAGTGGTGTTGGAGGGCCAGTAGGAGGCACTCTTTCCTCTGGTCTAAAAAATATCCCAACGCCCCAGGGCAGTGATTGGGGACACTGCCCTGTGTAGGGTGCCGTCTTTCAGATGGGACGTTAAACGGGTGTCCTGACTCTCTGAGGTCATTAAAGATCCCATGGCACTTATCGTAGGGGTGTGAACCCCGGTGTCCTGGCTAAATTCCCAATCTGGCCCTCAAACCATCACGGTCACCTAATAATCCCCAGTTTACAATTGTCTCATTCATCCCCCTCCTCTCCCCTGTAACTATTCCCCAGGTCATTGCTGCAAATGAGAACGTGTTCTCAGTCAACTTACCTGGTAAAATAACGGATAAAACAAACAAACAAACCTCTCTACACCTCTCTACACCTTTCTACATCTCTCTGTACCTCCCTATACCCCTCTATACCTCTCCATACATCTCTTTAGCTCTCTATACAAGTTTCAAAACCTCTCTATACATCTCTATACCTCTCCACATCTTTCCAAAACTCTATACATCTCAATACACCTCTTTATACCTATCCACACCTCTCTAAACCTATCTTTACCTCTCTCCATCTCTGTCCACCTCCCTACACCTATCTGTACCTCCCTATACCCCTCTTTACCTCTCTAAACAAGTCTCAAAACCTCTCTATACATCTCTATACCTCTCAACACCTCTCTACACCTCTCTACATCTCTCTATACCTCTCTATACCTCTCTATACCTCTCTACATCTCTATACCTCTATATACCTCTATATACCTCTCTATACATCTCTATACCTCTCTATACCTCTCTACATCTCTCTATACCTCTCTACATCTCTCTATACCTCTATATACCTCTATATACCTCTCTATACATCTCTATACCTCTCTACACGTCTCAATACCTATCTAAACCTCTCTACACCTCTCTATACCCCTCTAAACCTCTATATACCTCTCCATACCTCTCTATACCTCTATATACCTCTATATACCTCTCTATACATCTCTATACCTCTCTATACCTCTCTACATCTCTCTATACCTCTCTACATCTCTCTATACCTCTATATACCTCTATATACCTCTCTATACATCTCTATACCTCTCTATACCTCTCTATACGTCTCTATACCTCTCTATACCTCTCTATACATCTCTATACCTCTCTACACGTCTCAATACCTATCTAAACCTCTCTACACCTCTCTATACCCCTCTAAACCTCTATATACCTCTCCATACCTCTCTATACCTCTCTACATCTCTCTATAGCTCTCTATACATCTCTATTCCCCCCTCTCTCTCTACACCTCTCCACAACTATCTATACCTCTCTAAACCTCTATATACCTCTCAACACCTCTCTACACCTCTCTATTCCTCTCAACACCTCTCTCTC
>NC_048580.1:5739270-5746770 GCF_013265735.2 Oncorhynchus mykiss
TATTGAGCAAATGCTTTTTCTATCAGTACAAGTTCTTTTTTCAGTTTTAACCAAATGTGATTTGATTATCTACCCATACCACCCATACCCTAACCTTAACCTGAACCCTTATCCTAAACCTTACCCTAACCCCAACCCTAACCTTAACCTGAACCCTTATCCTAAACCTTACCCTAACCCTAACCTTAACCTGAACCCTTATCCTGAACCTTACCCTAACCCTAACCCTAACCTTAACCTGAACCCTTATCCTAAACCTTACCCCAACCCTAACCTTAACCTGAACCCTTATCCTAAACCTTACCCTAACCCCAACCCTAACCTTAACCTGAACCCTTACCCTTATCCTAAACCTTACCCTAACCCTAACCTTAACCTGAACCCGTATCCTAAACCTTACCCTGACCTTAACCTGAACACTTATCCTTATCTTAAACCTTACCCTAACCCTAACCTTAACCTGAACCCTTACCCTTATCCTAAACCTTACCCATACCCTAACCCTAACCCTAACCTTAACCTGAACCCTTATCCTGAACCTTACCCTAACCCTAACACTAACCTTAACCTGAACCCTTATCCTTATCTCAAACCTTACCCTAACCCTAACCTTAACCTGAACCCGTACCCTTATCCTAAACCTTACCCATACCCTAACCCTAACCCTAACCTTAACCTGAACCCTTATCCTGAACCTTACCCTAACCCTAACCCTAACCTTAACCTGAACCCTTATCCTTATCTCAAACCTTACCCTAACCCTAACCTTAACCTGAACCCGTACCCTTATCCTAAACCTTACCCATACCCTAACCCTAACCCTAACCTTAACCTGAACCCTTATCCTGAACCTTACCCTAACCCTAACCCTAACCTTAACCTGAACCCTTATCCTTATCTCAAACCTTACCCTAACCCTAACCTTAACCTGAACCCGTACCCTTATCCTAAAACTTACCTTAACCTTAACCTGAACCCTTATCCTTATCCTTATCCTAAACCTTACCCTAACCCTAACCTGAACCTGAACCTGAACCCTTACCCTTATCTTAGACTTTTACCTTAACCCTATCCAGCAGTTGCTTATGAGCAGATTGTTTGTTGATAGTATGACCATCTGCAGAACATCTGTAGAGTTTCTGTAAAACCATCTGTAGAACATCTCCAGGTAGACCATCTGTAGACCATCTCCAGGTGGACCATCTGTAAACCATCTGTAGACCATCTGTAGAGCATCTGTAGACCATCTGTAGAGCATCTGTAGACCATCTGTAGACCATCTGTAGACCATCTGTAGAGCATCTGTAGACCATCTGTAGACCATCTGTAGAGCATCTGTAGACCATCTGTAGACCATCTGTAGAGCATCTGTAGACCATCTGTAGACCATCTGTAGAGCATCTGTAGACCATCTGTATACCATCTGTAGAGCATCTGTAGACCATCTGTATACCATCTCCAGGTAGACCATCTGTAGAGCATTTGTAGACCATCTCCAGGTAGACCATCTGTAGACCATCTCCAGGTGGACCATCTGTAAACCAACTGTAGAGCATCTGTAGACCATCTGTAGACCATCTGTAGGGCAACTGTAGACTATCTCCAGGTTGAACATCTGTAGACCATCTCCAGGTGGAACATCTGTAGAGCATCTGTAGACCATCTGTAGACCATCTGTAGGGCATCTGTAGACTATCTCCAGGTGGAACCTCTGTAGACCGTCTCCAGGTGGAACATCTGTAGACCATCTCCAGGTGGAACATCTGTAGACCATCTCCAGGTGGAACCTCTGTAGACCATCTCCAGGTGGACCATCTGTACTATCCAAAATTAAGTGCGACCATAATTTCATTATTTTACATGACTTCAATTATACATTATTCTGCCAACCATGTAAAACATCCTAATTAGCACCAAATAGTGGATAGAGACAAGGAGAAAGAGCGAAAAAAGGAAGAGAGAGAGATGAGAGAGATTCGAGAGAGATTAAAGAGAGAGATAGATTAGATAGAGAGAACGAGAGAGAGGGGGGCAAGAGAGAGAGGGGGTTGGAGAGAGAGAGAGAGAAAGAGAGTGGGTGAGGGGAGGGAGGAAGAGAGACAGAGACAGGGACAGAGAGAGAGAGAGAGAGGGTTGGAGAGAGAGAAAGAGGGAGAGAGAGAGGGTGGTTGAAGAGAGAGAGAGAGGGGGTTGGAGGGAGAGAGAGTGGTTTGGAGAGAGGCAGACCGAGAGAGAGAGGGAGAGAGAGAGAGAGGGGGAGGGAGAGGGAGAGAGAGAGGAGGTTGGAGAGAGAGGGAGATAGAGAGGGGGTTGGAGAGAGAGGGAGAGAGAGAGGGGGTTGGAGAGAGAGGGAGAGAGAGGGGGAGGGAGAGGGAGATAGAGATGGGGTTGGAGAGAGAGGGAGAGAGAGGGGGTTGGAGAGAGAGGGAGAGAGAGATGGGGTTGGAGAGAGAGGGAGAGAGAGAGGGGGTTGGAGAGAGAGGGAGAGAGAGAGGGGGTTGGAGAGAGAGGGAGAGAGAGAGGGGGTTGGAGAGAGAGGGAGAGAGAGAGGGGGTTGGAGAGAGAGGGAGAGAGAGAGGGGGTTGGAGAGAGAGGGAGATAGAGGGGGTTGGAGAGAGAGGGAGAGAGAGAGGGGGTTGGAGAGAGAGGGAGAGAGAGAGGGGGTTGGAGAGAGAGGGAGAGAGAGAGGGGGTTGGAGAGAGAGGGAGATAGAGGGGGTTGGAGAGAGAGGGAGATAGAGAGGGGGTTGGAGAGAGAGGGAGAGAGAGAGGGGGTTGGAGAGAGAGGGAGAGAGAGAGGGGGTTGGAGAGAGAGGGAGAGAGAGAGGGGGTTGGAGAGAGAGGGAGATAGAGGGGGTTGGAGAGAGAGGGAGAGAGGGGGTTGGAGAGAGAGGGAGAGAGAGAGGTGGTTGGAGAGAGAGGGAGATAGAGGGGGTTGGAGAGAGAGGGAGAGAGAGAGGGGGTTGGAGAGAGAGGGAGAGAGAGAGGGGCAGGGAGAGGGAGATAGAGAGGGGGTTGGAGAGGGAGGGAGATAGAGAGGGGGTTGGAGAGAGAGGGAGATAGAGGGGGTTGGAGAGAGAGGGAGAGAGAGAGGGGGTTGGAGAGAGAGGGATAGAGAGAGGGGGTTGGAGAGAGAGGGAGAGAGAGAGGGGGTTGGAGAGAGAGGGAGATAGAGGGGGTTGGAGAGAGAGGGAGATAGAGGGGGTTGGAGAGGGAGAGAGAGAGAGAGAGAGGGGGTTGGAGAGAGAGGGAGATAGAGGGGGTTGGAGAGAGAGGGAGAGAGAGAGGGGGTTGGAGAGAGAGGGATAGAGAGGGGGTTGGAGAGAGAGGGAGAGAGAGAGAGAGAAAGGCCTCTGTATAAGACTCTTACCCACTCTTTTCTATGTATATCAGCAGAAAACAGTAAATGTCACCAGCTCCTCCTGTTAATTACCAAAACCAATGTATTCTGAGGCAGAGCCTGTCAGATACATGTTTCTCTTTAGGGAAAAAATATAAAACGTAATGTAGTTAAATTGATTATTTTATGTATTTTTGTAATTACAAAACCCTAATGGTTTTCTGTTTTTAATTCACTTTTGTTCCATTATGATGTTTTGATGTTTGGTTGCTGCAGGGCTGTAGAGAATACCTGTGTTTATTATGGTTTTAATGGACATTGCTTCTGTTTTATCTCTCTGGCTCCAAGTCTACATTATCCACCTCCTCATCCTCCCTCCTCCCTCCCTCCTTCTGCTCCATCCCCCCTCTCTCCTCCCTCCCTCCTCCTGCTCCCTCCGCCTGCTCCCTCCTCCTGCTCCCTCCTCCTGCTCCCTCCTCCCTCCTCCCTCCCTCTTCCTGCTCCATCCTCCTGCTCCCTCCTCACTCCCTCCTCCTGCTCCCTCCTCCCTCCTGCTCCCTCCTCCCTCCTCCTGCTCCCTCCTCCCTCCCTCCTCCTGCTCCCTGCTCCCTCCTCCCTCCTCCCTCCTGCTCCCTCCTCCCTCCTCCCTCCTGCTCCCTCCTCCCTCCTCTTGCTCCCTGCTCCCTCCTCCCTCCTCCTGCTCCCTCCTGCTCCCTCCCTCCTCCTCCCTCCACCTCCTCCCTCCTCCCTTCCTCCTCCCCATTCCTGCTCCCTCCACCTCCTCCCTCCTCCCTTACGCCTCCCCTTCCCTGCTCCCTCCTCACTCCCTCCTCCCTCCACCCCCTCCCTCCTCCCTCCCTCCCTCCTCAACCTTAACCAGCCCCAGTCAAAGAAGCCTTACTTAATTATAACCTTTATTTATCCACTTGATTGTGTGTCTGTGTATGTGTGTGTTTGCACGCACGCACGAACCCACACACTCACACACACCCCATCATTCTCCGACAGTCTCGTGTTCAGTGTTGGCGAGTAGAGAACTACATGTTGTGCAACTAGCAATTTCACTACACTTAGCAGTAGCTTGGTGGTAGTTGAACTTAGTTCAAATCTTGGTAATGTTTTAAGTAGTTAATGACTTTTTTTTGCCATGTAGATGACTTCTGAAACTACCACATATAATGGAAGTAGACGAGAATTTCCTTCCTTTTTTTGACCAATTCTGACTTATTCGGCTTAATTCTGATTTATTCGGCTTAATTCTGACTTATTCTGCCTAATTCTGACTTATTCGGCTTAATTCTGACTTACTCTGCCTAATTCTGACTTATTCGGCTTAATTCTGATTTATTCTGCCTAATTCTGACTTATTCGGCCTAATTCTGATTTATTCTGCCTAATTCTGATTTATTTGGCTTAATTCTGGTTTATTCTGCCTAATTCTGATTTATGCGGCTTAATTCTGATTTATTCTGCCTAATTCTGATTTATTCTGCCTAATTCTGACTTATTCGGCTTAATTCTGATTTATTCTGCCTAATTCTGATTTATTTGGCTTAATTCTGGTTTATTCTGCCTAATTCTGATTTATGCGGCTTAATTCTGATTTATTCTGCCTAATTCTGATTTATTCTGCCTAATTCTGACTTATTCGGCTTAATTCGGATTTATTCTGCCTAATTCTGACTTATTTGGCTTAATTCTGGCTTATTCTGCCTAATTCTGACTTATTCGGCTTAATTCTGACTTATTCTGCCTAATTCTGACTTATTCGGCTTAATTCTGACTTACTCTGCCTAATTCTGACTTATTCGGCTTAATTCTGATTTATTCTGCCTAATTCTGACTTATTCGGCCTAATTCTGATTTATTCTGCCTAATTCTGATTTATTTGGCTTAATTCTGGTTTATTCTGCCTAATTCTGATTTATGCGGCTTAATTCTGATTTATTCTGCCTAATTCTGATTTATTCTGCCTAATTCTGACTTATTCGGCTTAATTCGGATTTATTCTGCCTAATTCTGACTTATTTGGCTTAATTCTGGCTTATTCTGCCTAATTCTGACTTATGCGGCTTAATTCTGATTTATTCTGCCTAATTCTGATTTATTCTGCCTAATTCTGACTTATTCGGCTTAATTCTGACTTATTCTGCCTAATTCTGACTCCAGAGGGATATGTTCTTGAAATTTGGTAGTCAATGACATTTCAGACTTAAATTAAATAATTTAAATATTTGGGATGTAGTAAACTACTTTTTCAAAGTAACTTTAGTTCAGTAAACTAGTAACTAGTGTAATTATAGTGTAGTTTAATTGGTCAACTGAGTACCTTCCCCAACACTGCTGAGTGGTCCTATTTCACTAGCAAATGGCACATAGTGTGTACCCATGCTGTGTATGTATGTGTGTGTGTGTGTGTGTGTGTGTGTGTGTGTGTGTGTGTGTGTGTGTGTGTGTGTGTGTTTGTGTGCGTGTGCTAGCCAGATCACTCAAGATTGACTTCGCAATTGGACGTCTGTCCATGTTCTGAGGACGTTGGAAAATGCTTTGCAAATTAAGTCATCTTGAAAAACAAGTGTTTATAATTCAAGATTAAATATGATAGTCAGTTTATTGCAGTGAGTTTCCAACCGATAGAACACCTGTAAACAAAAGTGTGGACTTTCCCATCATTCTGCTTAGAATGCATTTAAACATTAGAAGTGTACAGTGCATTCGGAAAAGTATTCAGACCCCCTTGACTTTTTCCACATTTTGATACGTTACAGCCTTATTCTAAAATATATACAGCGGGGCAAAAAAGTATTTAGTCAGCCGTCAATTGTGCAAGTTCTCCCACTTAAAAATATGGGAGAGGCCTGTAATTTTCATCATAGGTACACTTCAACTGTGACGGACAAAATGAGAAAAGAACATCCAGAAAATCACATTGTAGGATTTTTAATGAATTTATTTGCAAATTATGGAGAAAAAAAATTGGTCTTCTCAAGAAAACGTCTGGAGCGTCCAGTTTGACGTAGGACTATTATGACAACTCTTTGGAAAGGGGAGACTCCAATCAGGAAGTGACTATTATTTTGAAAGCTCTGCGTTCCTATGCATTCCCATTGACCATTGAAAGGGATATCAACCAGATTCCTTTTTCTATGGCTTCCCTAAGGTGTCTACAGCCTTTAGACGTAGTTTCAGGCCTTTATTTTGAAGAACGAGCGTGAACGACCACATTACGTAAGTGGTCAGGTGGGGGCTCTCAGAGTGATTTTTGCGCAAAAGAGAGAGGCGGCCATTGTTCCTCCCGGTCCTAGTGAAAAGCCAACTGTCCCGGTTGATATATTATCGAATAGATATTTGAAAAACACCTTGAGGATTGATTATAAAAAAAGTTTGCCATGTTTCTGTCGACATTATGGATATAATTTGGAATTTTTGTCTGCGTTGTCGTGACCGCTATTTCCGGTGGATTCCTGGGCATAACGCACCAAACTAACGGAGGTATTTGGATATAAAAAATATCTTTATGGAACAAAAGGAATATTTGCTGTCTAACTGGGAGTCTCGTGAGTGCAAACATCCGAAGATCATCAAAGGTAAACGGTTAATTTGATTGCTTTTCTGATTTTCGTGACCAAGCTTCCTGATGCTAAGTGTACATAATGCTATGCTAGGCTATCGATAAACTTACACAACGCTTGTATTGCATTCGCTGTAAAGCATAATTTCAAAATCTGAGATGACAGGGTGATTAACAAAAGCTGTGTTTCGCTATATTTCACTTGTGATTTCATGAATATGAATATTTTCAACTAATATTTTTTGACTGTTGCGCTATGCTATTCAGCGTTGCTGATGACAAATATACCGGATCCGGGATGGGTAGTTCTAAGAATAATTAATCCCCCTGTCGTGTAAGATTTTGAAAATATGCTTTACAGCGAAAGCAATCCAAGCGTTTGTGTAAATGTATCGATTGCTCGACAAAACATTATGTACACTTAGCATCAATTGGTCATGAAAATCAGAAAAGCAATCAAATTAATCGTTTACCTTTGTTGATCTTCGGACTCCCACTCACGAGACTCCCAGTTACACAATAAATGTTCCTTTTGTTCCATAAAGATTATTTTATATCCAAAATACCTCCATTTGTTTGGCGCGTTATGT
>NC_048580.1:5751770-5784270 GCF_013265735.2 Oncorhynchus mykiss
AACTAGCTAACACCACTGTCTAAGTCATTAACTAGCTAACATCACTGTCTGAGTCATTAACTAGCTAACATCACTGTCTGAATCATTAACTAGCTAACATCACTGTCTGGGTCATTAACTAGCTAACATCACTGTCTGAGTCATTAACTAGCTAACATCACTGTCTGAGTCATTAACTAGCTAACATCACTGTCTGAGTCATTAACTAGCTAACATCACTGTCTGAGTCATTAACTAGCTAACATCACTGTCTGGGTCATTAACTAGCTAATATCACTGTCTGAGTCCTTAACTAGCTAACATCACTGTCTGAGTCATTAACTAGCTAACATCACTGTCTGAGTCATTAACTAGCTAACATCACTGTCTGAGTCATTAACTAGCTAACATCACTGTCTGAGTCCTTAACTAGCTAACATCACTGTCAGAGTCATTAACTAGCTAACATCACTGTCTGAGTCATTAACTAGCTAACTCCACTGTCTGAGTCCTTAACTAGCTAACATCACTGTCTGAGTCATTAACTAGCTAACACCACTGTCTGAGTCATTAACTAGCTTACATCACTGTCTGAGTCATTAACTAGCTAAAATCACTGTCTGAGTCATTAACTAGCTAACATCACTGTCTGAGTCATTAACTAGCTAACATCACTGTCTGAGTCATTAACTAGCTAACACCACTGTCTGAGTCATTAACTAGCTAACATCACTGTCTGAGTCATTAACTAGCTAACACCACTGTCTGAGTCCTTAACTAGCTAACATCACTGTCTGAATCATTAACTAGCTAACACCACTGTCTGAGTCATTAACTAGCTAACATCACTGTCTGAGTCATTAACTAGCTAACATCACTGTCTGAGTCATTAACTAGCTAACACCACTGTCTGAGTCATTAACTAGCTAACATCACTGTCTGAGTCATTAACTAGCTAACATCACTGTCTGAGTCATTAACTAGCTAACACCACTGTCTGAGTCATTAACTAGCTAACATCACTGTCTGAGTCATTAACTAGCTAACATCACTGTCTGGGTCATTAACTAGCTAACATCACTGTCTGAGTCCTTAACTAGCTAACATCACTGTCTGAGTCATTAACTAGCTAACACCACTGTCTGAGTCCTTAACTAGCTAACATCACTGTCTGAGTCATTAACTAGCTAACACCACTGTCTGAGTCATTAACTAGCTTACATCACTGTCTGAGTCATTAACTAGCTAACATCACTGTCTGAGTCATTAACTAGCTAACACCACTGTCTGAGTCATTAACTAGCTAACATCACTGTCTGAGTCCTTAACTAGTTAACACCACTGTTTGAGTCATTAACTAGCTAACATCACTGTCTGAGTCATTAACTAGCTAACATCACTGTCTGAGTCATTAACTAGCTAACATCACTGTCTGAGTCATTAACTAGCTAACATCACTGTCTGAGTCATTAACTAGCTAACATCACTGTCTGAGTCATACACACAAGTGTAAAGGGATAAATAATATGTCCTTAAAGATATATGAATGAGTGATGGTACAGAGCGGCATAGGCAAGATACAGTAGATGGTATAGAGTACAGGATATACATATGAGATGAGTAATGTAGGGTATGTTAACATAGAAGTGGCATAGTTTAAAGTGGCTAGTGATACATGTATTACAGAAAGATGCAGTAGATGGTATAGAGTACAGTATATACATATGAGATGAGTAATGTAGGGTATGTAAACATTATATTAAGTGATATTGTTTAAAGTGGCTAGTGATACATTTTTTGCATCATTTTCCATTATTAAAGTTGAGTGGAGTTGAGTCAGTATGTTGTCAGCAGCCACTCAATGTTAGTGGTGGCTGTTTAACAGTCTGATGGCCTTGAGATAGAAGCTGTTTTTCAGTCTCTCGGTCCCTGCTTTGATGCAACTGTACTGACCTCACCTTCTGGATGATAGTGGGGTGAACAGGCAGTGGCTCGGGTGGTTGTTGTCCTTGATGATCTTTATGGCCTTCCTGTGACAACGGGTGGTGTAGGTGTCCTGGAGGGCAGGTAGTTTGTCCCCGGTGATGCGTTGTGCAGACCTCACTACCCTCTGGAGAGCCTTATGGTTGTGGGCAGAGCAATTGCCGTACCAGGCGGTGATACAGCCGGACAGGATGCTCTCGATTGTGCATCTGTAAAAGTTTGTGAGTGCTTTTGGTGACAAGCCAAATTTCTTCAGCCTCCTTCACAACGCTGTCTGTGTGGGTGGACCAATTCAGTTTGTCCGTGATGTGTACGCCGAGGAACTTAAAACTTACTACACTCTCCACTACTGTCCCGTCGATGTGGATAGGGGGGTGCTCCCTCTGCTGTTTCCTGTAGTCCACGATCATCTCCTTTGTTTTGTTGACGTTGAGTGTAAGGTTATTTTCCTGACACCACACTCCGAGGGCCCTCACCTCCTCAACTGTAGGCCGTCTCGTCGTTGTTGGTAATCAAGCCTACCACTGTAGTGTTGTCCGCAAACTTGATGATTGAGTTGGAGGCGTGCATGGCCACGCAGTCGTGGGTGAACAGGGAGTACAGGCGAGGGCTCAGAATGCACCCTTGTGGAGCCCCAGTGTTGAGGATATTGGGAATAATCAGAATTAGTTGGGTAACATAGATAAGATGTTTTATTTTCATGATATGCTTATGAGTTACTTCTCATTTAGAATGTATCTTGTTGTACTATAGTGGTGGCCATTTGCAGTCATCTGTTCTCTGTCAGGACTAAGTTACTTGGGCCGCAGAGAGGGGAGAGGTCAAGCGTTTCATCATGTGTAAACGTATATTTTAAACCATGTGAAGGGATGATTGATGGGGAACCAATTATCTCTTGGCTCCACAATATCTGTGTGCCAGTAACTCCCTACTTTTCACATCGGGGAGAGGAGGATGGCAGTGTCTGGAACCATTCTATGTTCCCTCTCTCGTTCCAAACTGAACGATAATTTATAGCCAATGCTGTCTGGCTAGGGGATATTCCTGTCATGTACATGTTTGGTTATTAAAGAAGCTCTGTTTAAGTTAGTTCGCTTTTGGGTCCTCATTCACTCACCATAACAATTCCTCTCTGAAGTAAAGTCTTTCTTTGTGTAAGTTCCTAAGAACTGTGGTTTGTCTAGGGGGGATGGAACTTTGCTATAAAGGATCCCAGTTGCCATTATGTTGACCACTCTCAACTTTTCATTAGAGATACTGAACTGTTGAAGGTCAAAATGCCATTGCAAAAGCTTAATTATTATTCAAGGTGAAGATTAAGCATAACTCTGACTGGTGTGTGATTTGCTCTCTCATCATTTGGTAATTAAGGACATTTTAAGGAATCTTCAC
The DNA here is from genome assembly GCF_013265735.2 of Oncorhynchus mykiss. Classification (NCBI taxonomy): domain Eukaryota; kingdom Metazoa; phylum Chordata; class Actinopteri; order Salmoniformes; family Salmonidae; genus Oncorhynchus; species Oncorhynchus mykiss. Next base: position 5,755,125 of record NC_048580.1, read on the forward strand.
TCGGTGACCGTTCCTGATGATCTAGGTAAATAAATTGTGCACGAGGGATCCCCCAAACTTGGGATCTTAGGGAAACCACACTTCGGGAACGAAGCAGATGGACCAACCTTTGATCTGAGAGGAAGCGAGCCGAGTGGATACCACATCTCGAACTGAGTTTTTTTAAAAGAAAAAGGTGACACAGATTTGAAGTCAAGTTTTTTTAAAATTTTGCCTGTTACGTATACTCTGAGCGTGAATTCCTTTGTAAGGAAGGCACCTTGGCGGCGTAAGCAGGGCCGAGTCAGAGGAGAGTAATCTGGGGGTTTTGTGGACTCAAAAGATACTCTGCCACTGTCCGGTTGCGAGTGACCAAGAGCTGTCCTGACACTGAATTGATCACAGTTGGGATTGGTGCGGTATGTAGGGTGAGGGGCCAGGGACTGTGTATTCTAGGTGAAACACGGCACTTGGTGAAGCCCTATTGGAAGAAGGACCTCATTCTGTGCGTCTGTGTGATTGTCTAAGTGACCCTCAGAGGTGGTGAATTCCAATTATTTTAAATGTGCTAGCCAGGTATGCCCTGGGTTACTCTGTGTGAGTATTTTGTTGTGGGATCACTAGGTAATAGTTGTTGGACCATTCTGTGTGAGCGGGGAGATGATGGCGATAGAAAGCGATTAACAAAATGATTTTCATTCTTATAGATTGACTGACGCATGTTATAATTTTGCCGCTGCGTGTGTTATTTTTAAAGAAATAGGATACATTTCATAAGTGTGAAGAGCAAAGAGAAGAGGAAGTCATAAAGTTTGGTTTTAATCTTACGATAGAGGTAAGGAAAAACATTGAAATGGGAGGGGTTATATTTTTGCCCACTGGGAGAAAAGAAATAGGATGTTAAATTGTGAGTGAGTAAAACATTGTGAGAATGGATTCTGATGGTTATTGATTCTTGGTTTGATTGTTTAAGTAACACCAGTTAATTTGAGCAGGAAAGTTCATGTAGATTAACATTATAGTATGTTTCCATTATGTGGAACAATGTCAGGTCATTAAAGGTGATTGCTGGATTGAGTGGTATGAGAGCCTGTTGGCAGAAGACTGAATGGGTATGAATGTTGAAAAGCAAGCTTGGGCCAAACTAGTAAACTAGTATGTTAAGTGGGGGAGTATCATAGATTTTAATTATAGTGTTGTTACCGCAATAGTCAAAACAATTTCATATGTTTTGGGAAATTAGCTAGTTTGAATTTGGTTATTTGAGTTCCTTTATTGTTTGTTTTTTTAAAAGAAAGGTTGGAATCAAGTATGATGCCTTGGCACTTAAAATCAGATACCACCAGGAGCTTTTTACATCAGTGGTTGTTTTTTGAGGAACATGCAGACTGTGTTTGATTTTATTGAGATGTAAACATGAATCTCTGAGCAATGTTGTCATCTGAACCATTATAGTAGTGCGTTCTTGTGTAGTTTGTTATTTGCATGAATTTATCACTGTATCATCTGCATACATTGGAGTTTCAGACCCTGTACAGACTAAAGGAAGATCATTAATGGATGTGCTGAACAGTATTGACCTTTGGGGAATGAAAACTTTGTGGATATGAGTGGAAAAAAAGTTTGTTTTGATTCTTACGCTGATGAGACAGCGCCAACTTTTGAAAGATTTTAGATTTGTTAAAAAAATCTTGTTTAGCCATAACTATCATGAGGCAGTTCTCAGGAAGGTGTGTCTCCGTTTTCCCGTGTCAGTGATGTCACCAAAACCATAGCAGCGGTAGTCAGGTGCCACGTGTGTGTGTGTGTGTGTGTGTGTGTGTGTGTGTGTGTGTGTGTGTGTGTGTGTGTGTGTGTGTGTGTGTGTGTGTGTGTGCGCGTTGATATATATTTTATTTTAAGTAGGGGCACACACACCTGCATGCACACACACACATTTGTTTTACTATCCTTGGGGACCAAACAATGGATTTTTTTTTTTTTTTTCATAACCCCTAACCCTTAATCCCTAACCACTAACTCTAACTCCTAACCCCTAACTCTAACCCTTAACTCTAACCCTTAATCCCTAACCACTAACTCTAACCCCTAACTCTAACCCTTAAAACCTCTTAAGTCGACCCCCTACTTTTTCGAACATTCTGTTAAAAATCGCGCAACATTTCAGCGTCCTACTACTCATGCCAGGAATATAGTATATGCATATGATTAGTATGTGTGGATAGAAAACACTCTGAAGTTTCTAAAACTGGTTAAATAATGTCTGTGACTATAACAGAACGTGAACAGCAAGCGGAATCCCAAGAAAAACCTGGTCACAAAAACCACAGAAAAGTATTAATCCGCCAGTCTCTGAATTGTTTATTGCAAGCAAAAATATATAGCCGGGAGCTTGCAGTTCCTACAACTTCCAAAAACGTCATTTTTGTTGACAAAAATCCTTTGTGTAATGACAAATAGATCCTTCATTTCGTCCAGCATACAGGAAGAGACTTTTGGAAGAGAGAGAAAGGACAACGTTTTCTTGAGTAGCTGCTATTGAATACAGATCGCCCAGTGATCAATTTGATCGATTATTAGCGTTTACAAATACCTAAAGTTGGGTTACAAAAGTAGTTTGAAGTGTTTTGTCAAAGAATATAGGCAACTTATATAATTTTAAAAAATGAAGTTGCGTTTTGGAACGGAGCTTTTTCCTGAACCAGACAGGCTATACAAATGGATATTTTGGGCATACATGGACGGATTTAATCGGGAAAAATACCCAATTGTGATGTTTATGGAACATATAGGAGTGCCCAACAAAGAATATCATCAAAGGTAATGAATGTTTTATATTTTATTTCTGCGTTTTGTGTAGCGCCGGCTACGCTAATTCTTTTGTTTACGTCGCCTTCAGGTATTTAGGGGTGTTGCATGCTATCAGATAATAGCTTCTCATGCTTTCGCCGAAAAGCATTTTAAAAATCTGACTTGTTGGCTAGATTCACAACGAGTGTAGCTTTAATTCAATACCCTGCATGTGTGTTTTAATGAACGTTTGAGTTTTAACGAGTACATTTAGCATTTAGCGTAGCGCATTTGCATTTCCAGGTGTCTAGATGGGACGCTTGCGTGTCGGGTCGACGTAAGAGGTTTTAACTCTAACCCTTAACTCTAACCACTAACCCCTAACTCTAACCCTTAACTCTAACCCCTATCCCCGAAATCTAACCCGTAACCCGTAACCCCGAACCCTTTACTTCTTACGGCTGAAATCCCGTTAACGGGATCGATATGACAACAGCCAGTGAAAGTGCAGGGCGCCAAATTCAAACAACAGAAATCTCATAATTCAAATTCCTCAAACATACAAGTATTATACAGCATTTTAAAGATAAACTTATTGTTAATCCCACCACTGTGTCCGATTTCAAAAAGGCTTTACGACGAAAGCACAACATGTGATTATGTTCAGTCAGCACCTAGTTTACATTCGCGCGTTATGTTCAGTAATGTAATGTTTTGCTTCCAAAACATCCGGTGGTTTTGCAGAGATACTCAAAATAAACATTGATAAAAGATACAAGTGTTATGCATGGAATTATAGATACACTTCTCCTTAATGCAACTGCTGTGTTCAGATTTCAAAAAAGCTTTACGGAAAAGCACACCAATCATCTGAGTACAGTGCTCAGAGACCAAAACAAGCCATACAGATACCCGCCATGTTGTGGAGTCAACAGAAGTCAGAAATAGCATTATAAATATTCCCTTACCTTTGATGATCTTCATCGCAATGCACTCCCAGGAATCCCAGTTCCACAATAAATGTTTGTTTTGTTCGATAAAGTCCATAATTTATGTCCAAATACCTACTTTTCGTTCGCACGTTCAGTACACAATCTAAACTCACGAGGCGCAGGCCCTTAGTCCAGACGAAGAGTCAAAAAAGTTATATTACAGTTCGTAGAAACATGTCAAACAATGTATAGAATCAATGTTTTTAACATAAATCTTCAATAATGTTTCAACCGGACAAATCCTTTGTCTTTCGAAATGAAAAAACTCTCACCGGCGCACGCGAGACAGAGGTCACGGCATTCTGCCAGACACCTGACTCAAACAGCTCTTATTCGCTCCCCCTCACAGTAGAAGCCTGAAACAAGGTTCTAAAGACTGTTGACATCTAGTGGAAGCCTTAGGAAGTGCAATCGGACCAAATTTTACACTGTATATTCGATAGGCAAAGACTTGAAAACCTACAAACCTCAGATTTCCCACTTCCTGTTTGTTGTTTTTCTCAGGTTTTTGCCTGCCATATGAGTTCTGTTATGAGTTCTGTAATACTCATAGACATCATTCAAACAGTTTTAGAAACTTCAGAGTGGTTCTGTCCAAATCTACTAACAATATGCATATCTTAGCTTCTGGGCCTGAGTAGCAGGCAGTTTACTCTGGCCGCCTTATTCATCCAAGCTACTCAATACTGCACCCCAGCCATAACAAGTTTTAACTCTACCCCTAACTCTAACCCCTCTGCAAACTGGAAACAATTTATCCGGAGGCTGCATTCATTGTAGCTGGGGATTTTAACAAGGCTAATCTGAAAACAAGACTCCCCAAATTTTATCAGCATATCGATTGCGCAACCAGGGGAGGAAAGACCTTGGACCATTGTTACTCTAACTTCCGCGACGCATATAAGGCCCTGCCCCGCCCCCCTTTCGGAAAAGCTGACCACGACTCCATTTTGTTGATCCCTGCCTACAGACAGAAACTAAAACAAGAGGCTCCCACGCTGAGGTCTGTCCAACGCTGGTCCGACCAAGCTGACTCCACACTCCAAGACTGCTTCCATCACGTGGACTGGGAGATGTTTCGTATTGCGTCAGATAACAACATTGACGAATACGCTGATTCGGTGTGCGAGTTCATTAGAACGTGCGTTGAAGATGTCGTTCCCATAGCAACGATTAAAACATTCCCTAACCAGAAACCGTGGATTGATGGCAGCATTCGTGTGAAACTGAAAGCGCGAACCACTGCTTTTAATCAGGGCAAGGTGTCTGGTAACATGACCGAATACAAACAGTGCAGCTATTCCCTCCGCAAGGCTATCAAACAAGCTAAGCGCCAGTACAGAGACAAAGTAGAATCTCAATTCAACGGCTCAGACACAAGAGGCATGTGGCAGGGTCTACAGTCAATCACGGACTACAGGAAGAAACCCAGCCCAGTCACGGACCAGGATGTCTTGCTCCCAGGCAGACTAAATAACTTTTTTGCCCGCTTTGAGGACAATACAGTGCCACTGACACGGCCTGCAACGAAAACATGCGGTCTCTCCTTCACTGCAGCCGAGGTGAGTAAGACATTTAAACGTGTTAACCCTCGCAAGGCTGCAGGCCCAGATGGCATCCCCAGCCGCGCCCTCAGAGCATGCGCAGACCAGCTGGCCGGTGTGTTTACGGACATATTCAATCAATCCCTATACCAGTCTGCTGTTCCCACATGCTTCAAGAGGGCCACCATTGTTCCTGTTCCCAAGAAAGCTAAGGTAACTGAGCTAAATGACTACCGCCCCGTAGCACTCACATCCGTCATCATGAAGTGCTTTGAGAGACTAGTCAAGGACCATATCACCTCCACCCTACCTGACACCCTAGACCCACTCCAAATTGCTTACCGCCCAAATAGGTCCACAGACGATGCAATCTCAACCACACTGCACACTGCCCTAACCCATCTGGACAAGAGGAATACCTATGTGAGAATGCTGTTCATCGACTACAGCTCGGCATTCAACACCATAGTACCCTCCAAGCTCGTCATCAAGCTCGAGACCCTGGGTCTCGACCCCGCCCTGTGCAACTGGGTACTGGACTTCCTGACGGGCCGCCCCCAGGTGGTGAGGGTAGGCAACAACATCTCCTCCCCGCTGATCCTCAACACTGGGGCCCCACAAGGTTGCGTTCTGAGCCCTCTCCTGTACTCCCTGTTCACCCACGACTGCGTGGCCACGCACGCCTCCAACTCAATCATCAAGTTTGCGGACGACACAACAGTGGTAGGCTTGATTACTAACAACGATGAGACGGCCTACAGGGAGGAGGTGAGGGCCCTCGGAGTGTGGTGTCAGGAAAACAACCTCACACTCAACGTCAACAAAACTAAGGAGATGATTGTGGACTTCAGGAAACAGCAGAGGGAACACCCCCCTATCCACATCGATGGAACAGTAGTGGAGAGGGTAGCAAGTTTTAAGTTCCTCGGCATACACATCACAGACAAACTGAATTGGTCCACTCACACAGACAGCATCGTGAAGAAGGCGCAGCAGCGCCTCTTCAACCTCAGGAGGCTGAAGAAATTCGGCTTGTCACCAAAAGCACTCACAAACTTCTACAGATGCACAATCGAGAGCATCCTGGTGGGCTGTATCACCGCCTGGTATGGCAACTGCACCGCCCTCAACCGTAAGGCTCTCCAGAGGGTAGTGAGGTCTGCACAACGCATCACCGGGGGCAAACTACCTGCCCTCCAGGACACCTACACCACCCGATGTCACAGGAAGGCCATAAAGATCATCAAGGACATCAACCACCCGAGCCACTGCCTGTTCACCCCGCTATCATCCAGAAGGCGAGGTCAGTACAGGTGCATCAAAGCTGGGACCGAGAGGCTGAAAAACAGCTTCTATCTCAAGGCCATCAGACTGTTAAACAGCCACCACTAACACTGAGTGGCTGCTGCCAACACACTGACACTGACTCAACTCCAGCCACTTTAATAATGGGAATTGATGGGAAATGATGTAAATATATCACTAGCCACTTTAAACAATGCTACCTTATATAAATGTTACTTACCCTACATTATTCATCTCATATGCATACGTATATACTGTACTCTATATCATCGACGGTATCCTTATGTAATACATGTATCACTAGCCACTTTATACTATACTATGCCACTTTGTTTACATACTCATCTCATTTGTACATACTGTACCCGATACCATCTACTGTATCTTGCCTATGCTGCTCTGTACCATCACTCATTCATATATCCTTATGTACATATTCTTTATCCCCTTACACTGTGTACAAGACAGTAGTTTTGGAATTGTTAGTTAGATTACTTGTTATTACTGCATTGTCGGAACTAGAAGCACAAGCATTTCGCTACACTCGCATTAACATCTGCTAACCATGTGTATGTGACAAATAAAATTTGATTTGATTTGATTTTAACCCTTAACCCCTTACTCTACCCTAACTCTAACCCCTAGCTCTAACTCTAACCTCTAACTCTAACCTCTAACTCTAACCCCTAACTCTAACCCCTAACCTCTAACCCCTAACCTCTAACTCTAACCCCTAACTCTAACTCTAACCCCTAACTCTAACCCCTAACCCCTAATTCTAACCCCTAACTCTAACCCCTAACCCCTAACTCTAACCCCTAACTCTAACCTCTAACTCTAACCTCTAACTCTAACCCCTAACCCTTAACTCTAATCCCTAAACCCGAACTCTAACTCTAACCCCTAAACCCAAACTCTAACTCTAACCCCTAACTCTAACTCTAACTCTAACCCCTAACTCTAACCTCTAACTATAACCCCCAAATCTAACCCCTAACTCTAACCTAACTCTAACCCCTAACCCCTAACTCTAACCCCTAACTCTAACCCCTAACCTCTAACTCTAACATCTTAAACCTAACTCTAAACCCTAACTCTAACCTAACTCTAACCCCTAACCCCTAACTCTAACCCCTAACTCTAACCCCTAACCTCTAACTCTAACATCTTAAACCAAACTCTAAACCCTAACTCTAACCCCTAACTCTAACCCTTAACCCCTAACCCTTAACCCCTTACTCTAACCCCTAACTCTAACCCCTAGCTCTAACTCTAACCCCTAACTCTAACCCCTAACTCTAACCCCTAACTCTAACTCTAACCTCTAACTCTAACCCCTTACTCTAACACCTAACTCTAACTCTAACCCCTAACTCTAACTCGAACCCCTAACTTGAACCCCTAACTCTATCCCCTAACTCTAACCCCTAACCCTTAACCCCTAACTCTAACTCTAACCTCCAACCCTTAACTCTAACCCCTAACCCCTAACTCTAACCCCTAACTCTAACCTCTAACTCTAACCTCTAACTCTAACCCCTAACCCTTAACCCCTAACTCTAACTCTAACTCTAACCCCTAACTCTAATCCCTAACTCTAACCCCTAACTCTAACTCGAACACCTAACTCCTAACTCTAACCCCTAACTCTAACCACTAACTCTAACCTTTAACTCTAGTGATAATTAAGAGAGAGTGGGGCCACCGACCTTGGCTTCACTGGTAAAGAGGATAAAGCATTGACTGGGAGAGTTAGTGATAATTAAGAGAGACGGGTGGGGCCACCGACAGGAAGAGGAAGTTCAATGAAAAAAAAAGAGGTGTTTATTTGCTCAATCTGGTTGTTTTTTTTTCTTCTATTGAATTGTATCATATAAATCACATTAACATGGCACTTATCTTCGTAGCACTTAATCATCCCTTGGTGGGATTTCCAATTATGTACTTACTTATTCAATTATTTATCTATTAATTTATTGATCCAGTTCACATGTTGTACTATAATTTTATTTTATATATATATATATTTGTATTTTTTATTTTTTATTTTTTATATTTCTATAATAATAAATTATATGTTTTTTTTTTTATCAACAATCATCTTCTTCTTGTTGTTGACCTGTGATGGGTGACCCCCTCGGAGCTCTCAGGCTCTCATGTTCTCTCACCCTTTCCAGACCTGTTGTTGACCTGTGATGGGTGACCCCCTCGGAGCTCTCAGGCTCTCATGTTCTCTCACCCTTTCCAGACCTGTTGTTGACCTGTGATGGGTGACCCCTCGGAGCTCTCTGTCTCTCATGTTCTCTCACCCTTTCCAGACCTGTTGTTGACCTGTGATGGGTGACCCCTCGGAGCTCTCTGTCTCTCATGTTCTCTCACCCTTTCCAGACCTGTTGTTGACCTGTGATGGGTGACCCCCTCGGAGCTCTCTGTCTCTCATGTTCTCTCACCCTTTCCAGACCTGTTGTTGACCTGTGATGGGTGACCCCTCGGAGCTCTCAGGCTTTCATGTTCTCTCACCCTTTCCAGACCTGTTGTTGACCTGTGATGGGTGACCCCTCGGAGCTCTCAGGCTTTCATGTTCTCTCACCCTTTCCAGACCTGTTGTTGACCTGTGATGGGTGACCCCTCGGAGCTCTCAGGCTTTCATGTTCTCTCACCCTTTCCAGACCTGTTGTTGACCTGTGATGGGTAACCCCTCGGAGCTCTCTGTCTCTCATGTTCTCTCACCCTTTCCAGACCTGTTGTTGACCTGTGATGGGTGACCCCTCGGAGCTCTCAGTCTTTCATGTTCTCTCACCCTTTCCAGACCTGTTGTTGACCTGTGATGGGTGACCCCTCGGAGCTCTCTGTCTCTCATGTTCTCTCACCCTTTCCAGACCTGTTGTTGACCTGTGATGGGTGACCCCTCGGAGCTGTCTGTCTCTCATGTTCTCTCACCCTTTCCAGACCTGTTGTTGACCTGTGATGGGTGACCCCCTCGGAGCTCTCTGTCTCTCATGTTCTCTCACCCTTTCCAGACCTGTTGTTGACCTGTGATGGGTGACCCCCTCGGAGCTCTCTGTCTCTCATGTTCTCTCACCCTTTCCAGACCTGTTGTTGACCTGTGATGGGTGACCCCTCGGAGCTCTCAGGCTTTCATGTTCTCTCACCCTTTCCAGACCTGTTGTTGACCTGTGATGGGTGACCCCCTCGGAGCTCTCAGGCTTTCATGTTCTCTCACCCTTTCCAGACCTGTTGTTGACCTGTGATGGGTGACCCCCTCGGAGCTCTCTGTCTCTCATGTTCTCTCACCCTTTCCAGACCTGTTGTTGACCTGTGATGGGTGACCCCTCGGAGCTCTCAGGCTTTCATGTTCTCTCACCCTTTCCAGACCTGTTGTTGACCTGTGATGGGTGACCCCTCGGAGCTCTCAGGCTTTCATGTTCTCTCACCCTTTCCAGACCTGTTGTTGACCTGTGACGGGTGACCCCCTCGGAGCTCTCTGTCTCTCATGTTCTCTCACCCTTTCCAGACCTGTTGTTGACCTGTGATGGGTGACCCCCTCGGAGCTCTCTGTCTCTCATGTTCTCTCACCCTTTCCAGACCTGTTGTTGACCTGTGATGGGTGACCCCTCGGAGCTGTCTGTCTCTCATGTTCTCTCATCCTTTCCAGACCTGTTGTTGACCTGTGATGGGTGACCCCTCGGAGCTCTCAGGCGTTCATGTTCTCTCACCCTTTCCAGACCTGTTGTTGACCTGTGATGGGTGACCCCCTCGGAGCTCTCAGGCTCTCATGTTCTCTCACCCTTTCCAGACCTGTTGTTGACCTGTGATGGGTGACCCCCTCGGAGCTCTCAGGCTCTCATGTTCTCTCACCCTTTCCAGACCTGTTGTTGACCTGTGATGGGTGACCCCCTCGGAGCTCTCAGGCTTTCATGTTCTCTCACCCTTTCCAGACCTGTTGTTGACCTGTGATGGGTGACCCCCTCGGAGCTCTCAGGCTCTCATGTTCTCTCACCCTTTCCAGACCTGTTGTTGACCTGTGATGGGTGACCCCCTCGGAGCTCTCTGTCTCTCATGTTCCCTCACCCTCTCCAGACCTGTCTGATGTAGAATATAGAAACAGGGCAGAAAGTTGAAAGGTGCAAACCAATGTTTGATACCAGCATAAACAGAAACCCTCTTAAGCCTAACCCATAAGCCTATAATAGCCTTTTTCTTTGTGGGGATCGGCGAAATGTGAGAACTTCTGGTAACCGCAAGAATAATAAAACCAAACCAAATCTCTCTCACACACACATACACACACACACACACACACACACACACACACACACACACACACACACGCACACACAGAACAGGGGACAATATTGTCTACACAGGATAAAGGTAGAGCAGCGTTTGAGATGTGGGTTATTGAGGTAGATGGACCAGTAAGTAAATATAGGATGTGTATAGGAGATGGAGAGAAACCTGGCTCATTAAAGAGCGAGCCGCCATGCTGGACAGTGAAAAAGACAGAGAGAAAGGGAATGAGGAAGAAAGAGATGGGTCGACCTAGAGGAGAGGATGGTGGGGGTCAGAGAGAGAGAGAGAGAGACAGAGAGAGACACACACAGACAGACAGTTAGGGGGAGAGAGAGAGAGAGAGACAGAGAGACAGACAGACAGACAGTTAGGGGGAGAGAGAGAGAGAGAGAGCGAGAGAGAGACAGAGTGGCAGACAGACAGACAGTTAGGGGGAGAGAGAGAGAGAGACACACAGACAGACAGACAGACAGACAGACAGACAGACAGACAGACAGACAGACAGACAGACAGACAGACAGACAGACAGACAGACAGACAGATAGACAGACAGATGGAGATAGTCTAGTCTAGTCCTCTTCAAGGTCATACCCTCTGCATTCATTATTAGCTGCACCACTCTGGCCTTACACCATGGTCATGGTCACACAGCTCTGTAACAAATGATCCAGTTTACATGACAGACAGCATCCATGAGCATGTCTGGATCATTTGTGGCATGAAAGGTCCTATGAAAACCAGTCAGTGGATTGGGGGGAGGGGGGAGGGCGGGGGGGCTGTCCTGTTGTGATTAGAATTGATCTATAATGGATGCAAATAGTAAACCAAACCATTCATGTTGTGAATAAGATGGTCTGTTTGGCCTGGGATGTTTTACAATAGAATGGAATACAGTGAGTGTAGTAAACATTATGGACACCTTCCTAATATTGAGTTGCCCCCCCCCCCTCCTCTCAAAAGCATTCCACAGGGATGCTGGCCCATGTTGAAACTATTGAGCGTGAAAAACCTTTACAAGTTAGTGAGTTATGAGTACGGTTTTAAATCATTTCTAGTTAGCAATGGGGGTGTGATTTGCTTCCTGCAAGAGCACAGTAGGTGCACATTTATAGACATCTTTGAAAATCCCTTAAGAAACAGCCTCAATTGATTCGACTATTGAGGGTGTGACTATTGAGGGTGTGTTCCGGCCCATGTTCAAAACTTTTGAGCCTGAAAAAAGCATCGTTGCAGTTCTTAACACAACACTCAACCCTTAATACAGTCATATACAAGACAATCCATTTTAACACAATGTAAAAGACTCTCGGCACCAAAAGATGATAATAATAATCAATCCCAAGTACTGTAGGCGTACCGTTCATTTTTTAGACATTCTGCTATTATAAAATACTGCTAATAAGACATATTCAACTTTATGCTACTAGACATTCTGCTACTAGACATTCTGCTACTAGACATTCTGCTACTAGACATACTGCTATTAGACATTCTGCTACTAGACATTCTGCTATTAGACATTCTGCTATTAGACATTCTGCTACTAGACATACTGCTACTAGACATTCTGCTACTAGACATACTGCTACTAGACATTCTGCTACTAGACATTCTGCTACTAGACATTCTGCTACTAGACATTCTGCTACTAGACATTCTGCTATTAGAAATTCTGCTACTAGACATTCTGCTATTAGACATTCTGCTATTAGACATTCTGCTACTAGACATACTGCTACTAGACATTCTGCTACTAGACACTCTGCTACTAGACATTCTGCTATTAGACATTCTGCTATTAGACATTCTGCTACTAGACATTCTGCTTCTAGACATTCTGCTACTAGACATTCTGCTATTAGACATTCTGCTATTAGACATTCTGCTATTAGACATTCTGCTACTAGACATACTGCTACTAGACATTCTGCTACTAGACACTCTGCTACTAGACATTCTGCTATTAGACATTCTGCTATTAGACATTCTGCTACTAGACATTCTGCTTCTAGACATTCTGCTACTAGACATTCTGCTATTAGACATTCTGCTACTAGACATTCTGCTATTAGACATTCTGCTATTAGAGATTCTGCTACTAGACATACTGCTATTAGACATTCTGCTACTAGACATTCTGCTATTAGACATTCTGCTATTAGACATTCTGCTATTAGACATTCTGCTACTAGACATACTGCTACTAGACATTCTGCTACCAGACATTCTGCTACTAGACATTCTGCTATTAGACATTCTGCTACTAGACATTCTGCTTCTAGACATTCTGCTATTAGACATTCTGCTACTAGACATTCTGCTACTAGACATTCTGCTACTAGACATTCTTCTATTAGACATTCTGCTATTAGACATTCTGCTATTAGACATTCTGCTACTAGACATTCTGCTACTAGACACTCTGCTACTAGACATTCTGCTACTAGACATTCTGCTACTAGACATTCTGCTATTAGACATACTGCTACTAGACATTCTGCTACTAGACATTCTGCTACTAGACATACTGCTACTAGACATACTGCTATTAGACATACTAGACATTCTGCTACTAGACACTCTGCTACTAGACATTCTGCTACTAGACATTCTGCTACTAGACATTCTGCTACTAGACATACTGCTATTAGACATTCTGCTACTAGACATTCTGCTATTAGACATTCTGCTATTAGACATTCTGCTACTAGACATACTGCTACTAGACATTCTGCTACTAGACATACTGCTACTAGACATTCTGCTACTAGACATTCTGCTACTAGACATTCTGCTACTAGACATTCTGCTACTAGACATTCTGCTATTAGAAATTCTGCTACTAGACATTCTGCTATTAGACATTCTGCTATTAGACATTCTGCTACTAGACATACTGCTACTAGACATTCTGCTACTAGACACTCTGCTACTAGACATTCTGCTATTAGACATTCTGCTATTAGACATTCTGCTACTAGACATTCTGCTTCTAGACATTCTGCTACTAGACATTCTGCTATTAGACATTCTGCTATTAGACATTCTGCTATTAGACATTCTGCTACTAGACATACTGCTACTAGACATTCTGCTACTAGACACTCTGCTACTAGACATTCTGCTATTAGACATTCTGCTATTAGACATTCTGCTACTAGACATTCTGCTTCTAGACATTCTGCTACTAGACATTCTGCTATTAGACATTCTGCTACTAGACATTCTGCTATTAGACATTCTGCTATTAGAGATTCTGCTACTAGACATACTGCTATTAGACATTCTGCTACTAGACATTCTGCTATTAGACATTCTGCTATTAGACATTCTGCTATTAGACATTCTGCTACTAGACATACTGCTACTAGACATTCTGCTACCAGACATTCTGCTACTAGACATTCTGCTATTAGACATTCTGCTACTAGACATTCTGCTTCTAGACATTCTGCTATTAGACATTCTGCTACTAGACATTCTGCTACTAGACATTCTGCTACTAGACATTCTTCTATTAGACATTCTGCTATTAGACATTCTGCTATTAGACATTCTGCTACTAGACATTCTGCTACTAGACACTCTGCTACTAGACATTCTGCTACTACACATTCTGCTACTAGACATTCTGCTATTAGACATACTGCTACTAGACATTCTGCTACTAGACATTCTGCTACTAGACATACTGCTACTAGACATACTGCTATTAGACATACTAGACATTCTGCTACTAGACACTCTGCTACTAGACATTCTGCTACTAGACATTCTGCTACTAGACATTCTGCTACTAGACATACTGCTACTAGACATACTGCTACTAGACATTCTGCTATTAGACACACTGCTATTAGACATTCTGCTATTAGACATACTGCTATTAGACATACTAGACATTCTGCTACTAGACACTCTGCTACTAGACATTCTGCTACTAGACATTCTGCTACTAGACACTCTGCTACTAGACATTCTGCTACTAGACATACTGCTACTAGACATTCTGCTACTAGACATACTGCTACTAGACATACTGCTACTAGACATTCTGCTATTAGACATTCTGCTATTAGACACACTGCTATTAGACATTCTGCTATTAGACATTCTGCTACTAGACATTCTGCTACTAGACATTCTGCTACTAGACACACTGCTAATAGACATACTGCTACTAGACATTCTGCTATTAGACATACTAGACATACTGCTACTAGACATTCTGCTACTAGACATTCTGCTATTAGACATTCTGCTATTAGACATTCTGCTACTAGACACACTGCTATTAGATATACTGCTACTAGACATTCTGCTATTAGACACACTGCTATTAGACATACTGCTACTAGACATTCTGCTATTAGAAACACTGCTATTAGAAATTCTGCTAGTAGACATTCTGCTACTAGACATTCTGCTACTAGACATTCTGCTACTAGACATTCTGCTATTAGACATTCTGCTATTAGACATTCTGCTATTAGACACACTGCTATTAGCCATACTAGACATACTGCTACTAGACATACTAGACATTATGCTACTAGACATTCTGCTACTAGACATACTGCTACTAGACATTCTGCTACCAGACATTCTGCTACTAGACATTCTGCTATTAGACATTCTGCTACTAGACATTCTGCTTCTAGACATTCTGCTATTAGACATTCTGCTACTAGACATTCTGCTACTAGACATTCTGCTACTAGACATTCTTCTATTAGACATTCTGCTATTAGACATTCTGCTATTAGACATTCTGCTACTAGACATTCTGATAATAGACACTCTGCTACTAGACATTCTGCTACTAGACATTCTGCTACTAGACATTATGCTATTAGACATACTGCTACTAGACATTCTGCTACTAGACATACTGCTACTAGACATACTGCTATTAGACATACTAGACATTCTGCTACTAGACATTCTGCTACTAGACATTCTGCTACTAGACATACTGCTACTAGACATACTGCTACTAGACATTCTGCTATTAGACACACTGCTATTAGACATTCTGCTATTAGACATACTGCTATTAGACATACTAGACATTCTGCTACTAGACACTCTGCTACTAGACATTCTGCTACTAGACATTCTGCTACTAGACACTCTGCTACTAGACATTCTGCTACTAGACATACTGCTACTAGACATTCTGCTACTAGACATACTGCTACTAGACATACTGCTACTAGACATTCTGCTATTAGACATTCTGCTATTAGACACACTGCTATTAGACATTCTGCTATTAGACATTCTGCTACTAGACATTCTGCTACTAGACATTCTGCTACTAGACACACTGCTATTAGACATACTGCTACTAGACATTCTGCTATTAGACATACTAGACATACTGCTACTAGACATTCTGCTACTAGACATTCTGCTACTAGACATTCTGCTATTAGACATTCTGCTATTAGACACACTGCTATTAGACATTCTGCTATTAGACATTCTGCTACTAGACATTCTGCTACTAGACATTCTGCTACTAGACACACTGCTAATAGACATACTGCTACTAGACATTCTGCTATTAGACATACTAGACATACTGCTACTAGACATTCTGCTACTAGACATTCTGCTATTAGACATTCTGCTATTAGACATTCTGCTACTAGACACACTGCTATTAGATATACTGCTACTAGACATTCTGCTATTAGACACACTGCTATTAGACATACTGCTACTAGACATTCTGCTATTAGAAACACTGCTATTAGAAATTCTGCTAGTAGACATTCTGCTACTAGACATTCTGCTACTAGACATTCTGCTACTAGACATTCTGCTATTAGACATTCTGCTATTAGACATTCTGCTATTAGACACACTGCTATTAGCCATACTAGACATACTGCTACTAGACATACTAGACATTATGCTACTAGACATTCTGCTACTAGACATACTGCTACTAGACATTCTGCTACCAGACATTCTGCTACTAGACATTCTGCTATTAGACATTCTGCTACTAGACATTCTGCTTCTAGACATTCTGCTATTAGACATTCTGCTACTAGACATTCTGCTACTAGACATTCTGCTACTAGACATTCTTCTATTAGACATTCTGCTATTAGACATTCTGCTATTAGACATTCTGCTACTAGACATTCTGATAATAGACACTCTGCTACTAGACATTCTGCTACTAGACATTCTGCTACTAGACATTATGCTATTAGACATACTGCTACTAGACATTCTGCTACTAGACATACTGCTACTAGACATACTGCTATTAGACATACTAGACATTCTGCTACTAGACATTCTGCTACTAGACATTCTGCTACTAGACATACTGCTACTAGACATACTGCTACTAGACATTCTGCTATTAGACACACTGCTATTAGACATTCTGCTATTAGACATACTGCTATTAGACATACTAGACATTCTGCTACTAGACACTCTGCTACTAGACATTCTGCTACTAGACATTCTGCTACTAGACACTCTGCTACTAGACATTCTGCTACTAGACATACTGCTACTAGACATTCTGCTACTAGACATACTGCTACTAGACATACTGCTACTAGACATTCTGCTATTAGACATTCTGCTATTAGACACACTGCTATTAGACATTCTGCTATTAGACATTCTGCTACTAGACATTCTGCTACTAGACATTCTGCTACTAGACACACTGCTATTAGACATACTGCTACTAGACATTCTGCTATTAGACATACTAGACATACTGCTACTAGACATTCTGCTACTAGACATTCTGCTATTAGACATTCTGCTATTAGACATTCTGCTACTAGACACACTGCTATTAGACATACTGCTACTAGACATTCTGCTATTAGACACACTGCTATTAGACATACTGCTACTAGACATTCTGCTATTAGAAACACTGCTATTAGACATTCTGCTATTAGACATTCTGCTACTAGACATTCTGCTACTAGACATTCTGCTACTAGACATTCTGCTATTAGACATTCTGCTATTAGACATTCTGCTATTAGACACACTGCTATTAGCCATACTAGACATACTGCTACTAGACATACTAGACATTATGCTACTAGACATTCTGCTACTAGACATTCTGCTACTAGACATTCTGCTATTAGACATTCTGCTATTAGACACACTGCTATTAGACATTCTGCTATTAGACATTCTGCTACTAAACATACTGCTATTAGACATACTAGACATACTGCTACTAGACATTCTGCTACTAGACATTCTGCTACTAGACATTCTGCTATTAGACACACTGCTATTAGACATACTAGACATACTGCTACTAGACATACTAGACATTCTGCTACTAGACATACTGCTACTAGACATACTGCTACTAGACATACTAGACATTCTGCTACTAGACATTCTGCTACTAGACATTCTGCTACTAGACATTCTGCTACTAGACATTCTGCTACTAGACATACTAGACATTCTGCTACTAGACATTCTGCTACTAGACATTCTGCTACTAGACATACTGCTACTAGACATTCTAGACATTCTGCTATTAGACATACTGCTACTAGACATTCTGCTACTAGACATTCTGCTACTAGACATTCTGCTACTAGACATACTGCTACTAGACATACTAGACATTCTGCTACTAGACATTCTGCTACTAGACATACTGCTACTAGACATACTAGACATTCTGCTACTAGACATTCTGCTACTAGACATTCTGCTACTAGACATTCTGCTACTGACATACAGCTATTAGATATACTAGACATTCTGCTATTAGACATACTACTTCTAGACATACAGCTATTAGACATATTAGACATTCTGCTTTTAGACACACTGCTACTAGACATACTAGACATACTGCTACTAGACATACTAGACATTCTGCTACTAGACATACTAGACATTCTGCTACTAGACATACTAGACATACTGCTACTAGACATACTAGACATTCTGCTACTAGACATACTAGACATTCTGCTACTAGACACCCTAGACATTCTGCTACTAGACATACTATACATTCTGCTACTAGACATACTAGACATTCTGCTACTAGACATACTAGACATTCTGCTACTAGACACCCTAGACATTCTGCTACTAGACATACTAGACATTCTGCTACTAGACATATTGCTTCTAGATATACTGCTACTAGACATATTGCTTCTAGACATACTGGATATTCTGCTATTAGACATACTTCTACTAGACATACTAGATATACTGCTACTAGACATACTATACATATTGCTTCTAGACATACTGGACATACTGCTATTAGACATACTGCTTCTAGACATACTAGATATACTGCTACTAGACATACTGCTACTAGACATACTACATATACTGCTATTAGACATACTGCTTCTAGACATATTGCTTCTAGACATACTAGATATACTGCTACTAAAAATACTGCTACTAGACATACTGCTACTAGACATACTACATATACTGCTACTAGACATACTGCTACTAGACATACTAGATATACTGCTACTAGACATACTGCTACTAGACATACTGCTATTAGACATACTAGATATACTGCTACTAGACATACTGCTACTAGACATACTGCTATTAGACATACTAGATATACTGCTACTAGACATACTGCTACTAGACATACTACATATACTGCAACTAGACATACTGCTACTAGACATACTAGATATACTGCTATTCAGTGGCCTGGTCTCTCTGAAATTCCCCGAAGCAGCTGATTGGTCGGCCCCATAATTGGAGCTGACCCCGCCCTCTCGTCAGAGGATACAGCTGAATTCCATTACAGACTCCTTCTCCAGCTATATAAGCCAGTGTTCTGTTGCTCAGAAGAGCGATATCATGTGTCAGATAGAGCTGTTGGTTATGTTCTGTGGTTGTTGCTGAGAGAGATGATTAGTCTGTCCTGTGTTGGTTGTTGCTGAGAGAGATGAGTAGTCTGTCCTGTGTTGGTTGTTGCTGAGAGAGATGATTAGTCTGTCCTGTGTTGGTTGTTGCTGAGAGAGATGATTAGTCTGACCTGTGTTGGTTTTGTTAAGTACTTTGTAGCCGCTGCTCCTGAGGTATGTGTGTGCCAATGGGATACAGTGTTTTTGATTAGTGAAATTGTTTACTTACGTTTGTATTCTGTTTTAGTTGTTCCTAGGGGGAAAGCACCTAGGGAGTGCTTAGGCAAGAAGCCTGCGGGCATACATAACCTGTAGTATTTACTGTCTATACTCACTAGGTAAGACCTGGGCGGAACACCCCCTGTATTCTGGTTAGCGCACCAGGTGGTGGTAAGTAGTCAGTTGGCAGGTAAGGTAGGAGAGGTGGCTTTGACATTTACTTGCTTTGGTTCCGTTCAGCCCCCTTTCCCCAAATGTAATACATTCCCAGTAAACGGTAAATTCTCTGCCTTTTGTCATCCTTACTCGCACCTACAGTTGTAGCAGAGTTGTAGCAGAGTGTTGCGTTCCCTCTCTAAGAACATCGTACTCTACACAGACCGGTGTGGCATAACCAATCAGAGCTGCAGTAGGCCTATATGCAAATAGACCATTGCCATATATCAAATCAAATGTATTTATATAGCCCTTCGTACATCAGCTGATATCTCAAAGTGCTGTACAGAAACCCAGCCTAAAACCCCAAACAGCAAGAAATGCAGGTGTAGAAGCACGGTGGCTAGGAAAAACTCCCTAGAAAGGCCAAAACCTAGGAAGAAACCTAGAGAGGAACCAGGCTATGTGGGGTGGCCAGTCCTCTTCTGGCTGTGCCGGGTGGAGATTATAACAGACCATGGCCAAGATGTTCATAAATGACCAGCATGGTCGAATAATAAGGCAGAACAATTGAAACTGGAGCAGCAGCACGGCCAGGTGGACTGGGGACAGCAAGGAGTCATCATGTCAGGTAGTCCTGGGGCATGGTCCTAGGGCTCAGGTCCTCCGAGAGAATTAGAGAACGCACACTGAATAGGACAGGAGAAGTACTCCAGATATAACAAACTGACCCTAGCCCCCCGACATAAACTACTGCAGCATAAATACTGGAGGCTGAGACAGGAGGGGTCAGGAGTGAAGATATGGATATGGATCTGTCATTCACTTTGAACTGGACTGTGTTTACAGCATGAGCTGTCATGAGTAGATGAGCTTCTTTTGAGGTCAAAGCGAGAGCTGCATGTAGCCACGTGTATACATTTAGTTCATATCCTTTGCTAGATAGTGAGTTATGAGCACAGTTATAGGTCATTTGTATTCACCAATGGGGGAGTGATTGTTTCCTACAAGAGCACAGTACATGCACATTTCTAGACATCTTTGAAAAGCAAGTCGGGTAAAGAGCTTTGTTTTTGTTTTAAAAGGGCAGTGTTGTATTTTGAGACAGCCTTGTCTAAACTAAGTAGCCAATAGTCAGAGGGTAGAATAAGGTGTCTGATTCTCTGTAAATGGTATGGAAATAATAATGCATTTTATTTTATTTTGGAAAGTGGTTTCTTGCATCAAACAACACAACATTTTCATGTCACCTCCTTGTCTGCAGGTTAAGTTGATGAACAGGTTAATGTTGAGCCCTGGATGTTTTTTTTCTTTCAAAAGTCTCATGGAATGAAGGGCTACATTGAACAATGGCTGCTACAGTAGTCTGAAGGATAGAACAGCTATTTCCATGTTAAAATACTATGGGAGGCATTTTCTCCATTGTTTTTGACGGTAGGTCACTCTGGTAGCCGTACATTATGATCAAATGGCGACAGTAACCTACTTTGCCACTGTTAAAACAGCAACTTAAAGCAGGTACAACCTCAGTGTTCACAATAAACGCACACTGGAAGTTGCACAGACTTTTCACAATGTTCAAGTTTGTGCTCAGCCGATCTGAAATCTGCTCGGTGCCTAAGAAAATTAGGGGGGAACATTGCATACAAGAGTGCAATAAATACTTTGAGTTCATCCATAGACATGTTCCACTGTTTATATTCTGTGTGGAAAAATCTGAAGTATGATGTGCTGCAACATCTACATCACATAAGCTCATCCTTCTTTTCTACACAAACCATCCTTTTCTACCCGTGCCATCCCTCCCAGACTCCTGTCTCACCGTGCCATCCCTCCCAGACTCCTGTCTCACCGTGCCATCCCTCCCAGACTCCTGTCTCACCGTGCCATCCCTCCCAGACTCCTGTCTCACCGTGCCATCCCTCCCAGACTCCTGTCTCACCGTGCCATCCCTCCCAGACTCCTGTCTCACCGTGCCATCCCTCCCTGACTCCTGTCTCACCGTGCCATCCCTCCCAGACTCCTGTCTCACCGTGCCATCCCTTCCAGGCTACTGTCTCACTGTGCCATCCCTCCCAGACTCCTGTCTCACTGTGCCATCCCTCCCAGACTCCTGTCTCACCGTGCCATCCCTCCCAGACTCCTGTCTCACCGTGCCATCCCTCCCAGACTCTTGTCTCACCGTGCCATCCCTCCCAGGCTCCTGTCTCACTGTGCCATCCCTCCCAGGCTCCTGTGTCACCGTGCCATACCTCCCAGGCTCCTGTGTCACCGTGCCATCCCTCCCAGGCTCCTGTGTCACCGTGCCATCCCTCCCAGACTCCTTTCCCACCATGCCATCCCTCCCAGACTCCTGTCCCACCATGCCATCCCTCCCAGACTCCTGTCTCACCGTGCCATCCCTCCCAGACTCCTGTCCCACTGTGCCATCCCTCCCAGACTCCTGTCCCACTGAGCCATCCCTCCCAGATTCCTGTGTCACTGTGCCATCCCTCCCAGACTCCTGTCTCACCGTGCCATCCCTCCCAGACTCCTGTCTCACCATGCCATCCCTCCCAGACTCCTGTCTCACCGTGCCATCCCTCCCAGACTCTTGTCTCACCGTGGCAGTTGGGATCACCATCTCAGTTGGCTCTGTTCTGGTTTTTCTGTGGCGAGGCTCAGGCTTCGGAGGCTTGAAGTCAATATCAGAATCAGATGAAGAATCTTCATCAGCACCGTCGATTTCAAGCTCAATATCTAATCCTCCATCTGACTCCAACTCATCTAAATTCTGCAGCATTTGCAATGCTGAAGCACATTGTATGTTGTACTCAATCTCTGATTTGTCTCTCTGAGAAGAAATATACCATTTTCCAGCATTTCATAATAAAACTATTAAACCGACCACATCGCCCACCGTTCTTCATCATTACCTTACTGTTCTGAATTCAATCATCCTTGTATCCTGATTGTTCAGATCAGTCAAATTCACCCTCCTCATCCTCATCTTTCAGTTCATTGAAGTCATATTCACCGTTGAATGCATGGACAGTATGGATAGTCTAGGAAAAAGTGACATTTGGAAACAGAGCTGCACTTCTTGAATTTTGAGAGTTATTTGACAAAGGAAATGTCATGGAAACTGTGGATTATGCTCTTTCTGATACTATATAGAAATAAAAATGACTCTGAAGGAGGATTTGATGAAGTGATACTGTTTTCCCTGCATCTGTCAATTACAAGATGCTCCCATCTCTTCACATACAATTTGACATGATATTGTCACTCATCAGATTATTGTCAATATAATATTGTCTATAGGCTGAATCTTACTATGTGTGAAATTAGTTTTGGATGTAGTTTAGGTGTAGTTTCGATGGGCCGGCTGTGCAGGCTGACTGTCATCGTTCGTTTGCCGCTCATCAACTTGGATAAAGTCATGGACATGTTTTGCATTATTCAACATTATTGAACATAGCATGTTTAGTTTCAATAAATGTGATTAGTGATCGAGTTACGGTGAATTAAACATAACAGCTTATTTTTACAAAGTAGAATGTAAAAAAGAATTGTATCAACCCGTAAGGCATGTGGTCAAATTATTTGCTGCTGATAAGTATGCATGGCACAAACTCATAATTTCACTATTGTCTTTCTAAAGTAAATCAACACCCTTATCATTCAGTTCATTTAAATGTAAATGTGAAGTAAGGTGCACAATTATCGCCCATTCCTCCATTTGTCATTCATTCGGTGAGGAGAGAGAGAGACGCATTAGAGCCTGGCTGGGTACCAACGTTCCTACAGAACATTGTCTTGGAGCCTGGCTGGGTACCAACATACTACAGAACATTGTCTTGGAGCCTGGCTGGGTACCAACGTTCCTACAGAACATTGTCTTGGGGCCTGGCTGGGTACCACCATCCTACAGCACATTGTCTTGGGGCCTGGCTGGGTACCAACGTTCCTACAGAACATTGTCTTGGAGCCTAGCTTGGTACCAACGTTCCTACAGAACATTGTCTTGGAGCCTGGCTGGGTACCAATGTGCTACAGGACATTGTCTTGGAGCCTGGCTGGGTACCAACGTCATACAACACATTGTCTTATAGCCTGGCTGGGTACCAACGTCATACAACACATTGTCTTGGAGCCTGGCTGGGTACCAACGTCATACAGAACATTGTCTTGGAGCCTGGCTGGCTACCAACGTCATACAGAACATTGTCTTGGAGCCTGGCTGGGTACCAACGTCCTACAGAACATTTTCTTGGAGCCTGGCTGGGTACCAACGTCATACAGAACATTGTCTTGGGGCCTGGCTGGGTACCAACATCCTACAACACATTGTCTTGGAGCCTGGCTGGGTACCAACATCCTACAACACATTTTCTTGGAGCCTGGCTGGGTACCAACGTCCTTCAACACATTGTCTTGGAGCCTGGCTGGGTACCAACGTCCTTCAACACATTGTCTTGGAGCCTGGCTAGGTACCAACGTCCTACAGAACATTGTCTTGGAGCCTGGCTGGGTGCCAACGTCCTACAGAACATTGTCTTGGAGCCTGGCTGGGTACCAACGTCCTACAGGACATTGTCTTGGAGCCTGGCTGGGTACCAACGTCCTACAGAACATTATCTTGGAGCCTGGCTGGGTACCAACGTCCTACAGAACATTGTCTTGGGGCCTGGCTGGGTACCAACATCATACAGAACATTGTCTTGGAGCCTGGCTGGGTACCAACGTCCTACAGAACATTGTCTTGGAGCCTGGCTGGGTGCCAACGTCCTACAGAACATTGTCTTGGAGCCTGGCTGGGTACCAACGTCCTACAGAACATTTTCTTGGAGCCTGGCTGGGTACCAGGGTCCTTCAACACATTGTCTTGGTGGGTTAAGTTGGGAAAAGGTGTGAAACAGGTTTTAAAAAATGATTTAAATAATCTTCTGTTTGTGATTTCAACATTTTGACAAATGAGCAGCGTAAAATACAAAACTTTTATCCAGGAGAGGAACGAGACATTTTAAATGTTTTTAATTTACAAAACCAAACATCATTGGGCTCTGGCCTATGTCTGTTCTAGTGTTAGCACAACACCAGTATCAGTTAAAGAGACCCTAAAGATACTACAGTCGTTCCTCATCAGTACAAGAATGCCCCCCCCCCTTCAAATCAAATCAAATCAAATTTTATTTGTCACATACACATGGTTAGCAGATGTTAATGCGAGTGTAGCGAAATGCTTGTGCTTCTAGTTCCGACAATGCAGTAATAACAAGTAATCTAACTAACAATTCCAAAACTACTGTCTTGTACACAGTGTAAGTGGATAAAGAATATGTACATAAGGATATATGAATGAGTGATTGTACAGAGCAGCATAGGCAAGATACAGTAGATGGTATCGAGTACAGTATATACATATGAGATGAGTATGTAACAGTCGATGATATAGAGTACAGTATATATGTATGCATATGAGATGAATAATGTAGGGTAAGTAACATTATATAAGGTAGCATTGTTTAAAGTAACTATCAGTAACTATGACAACTATATTCTACACAATAGATTTGTATTATTTACAAAATTAAACATCAGTGAGCTCTGGCTTACAGCTGTACTAGTGTTAACAAGCCACACAATACCTTTCATGGTCTCACTCTGTGTGCAATAATAGTGTTTCAACATCAATTTTGAATGACCACCTCATCTCTGTACTGTCATTATGGGGAATCGTTTACATATTCACACTGTCATTATGGGGAATCGTTTACATATTCACACTGTGATTATGGGGAATCGTTTACATATTCACACTGTCAGTATGGGGAATCATTTATATATTCACACTGTCAGTATGGGGAATCATTTACATATTCACACTGTCATTATGGGGAATCGTTTACATATTCACACTGTCATTATGGGGAATCGTTTACATATTCACACTGTGATTATGGGGAATCGTTTACATATTCACACTGTCATTATGGGGAATCGTTTACATATTCACACTGTGATTATGGGGTATCGTTTACATATTCACACTGTCATTATGGGGAATCGTTTCTGGAAAAAAAATATATTTAATCCGTTTTTGAATGAATGCTGTAACACAACATAATGTGGAATAGGTCAAAGGGACAATGCACTCCTCTGTTTGGTCAACACTATAGAGACAATACACTCCTCTGTCTGGTCAACACTACAGAGACAATACACTCCTCTGTCTGGTCAACACTATAGAGACAATACACTCCTCTGTCTGGTCAACACTATAGAGACAATACACTCCTCTGGTCAACACTATAGAGACAATACACTCCTCTGTCTGGTCAACACTATAGAGACAATACACTCCTCTGTCTGGTCAACACTATAGAGACAATATACTCCTCTGTCTGGTCAACACTATAGAGACAATACACTCCTCTGTCTGGTCAACACTACAGAGACAATACACTCCTCTGGTCAACACTATAGAGACAATACACTCCTCTGGTCAACACTATAGAGACAATACACTGTCTGGTCAACACTACAGAGACAATACACTCCTCTCTCTGGTCAACACTATAGAGACAATAGACTCCTCTGTCTGGTCAACACTATAGAGACAATAGACTCCTCTGTCTGGCCAACACTATAGAGACAATAGACTCCTCTGTCTGGTCAACACTATAGAGACAATACACTCCTCTGTCTGGCCAACACTATAGAGACAATACACTCTTCTGGTCAACACAATAGAGACAATACACTCCTCTGTCTGGTCAACACTATGGAGACAATCCACTCCTCTGGTCAACACAATAGAGACAATACACTCCTCTGTCTGGCCAACACTATAGAGACAATACACTCTTCTGGTCAACACTATAGAGACAATACACTCCTCTGGTCAACACTATAGAGACAATACACTCCTCTGGTCAACATATCACTATAGAGACAATACACTCCTCTGGTCAACACTATGGAGACAATACACTCCTCTGGTCAACACTATAGAGACAATAGACTCCTCTGTCTGGTCAACACTATAGAGACAATAGACTCCTCTGTCTGGCCAACACTATAGAGACAATAGACTCCTCTGTCTGGTCAACACTATAGAGACAATACACTCCTCTGTCTGGCCAACACTATAGAGACAATACACTCTTCTGGTCAACACAATAGAGACAATACACTCCTCTGTCTGGTCAACACTATGGAGACAATCCACTCCTCTGGTCAACACAATAGAGACAATACACTCCTCTGTCTGGCCAACACTATAGAGACAATACACTCTTCTGGTCAACACTATAGAGACAATACACTCCTCTGGTCAACACTATAGAGACAATACACTCCTCTGGTCAACACTATGGAGACAATACACTCCTCTGGTCAACACTATGGAGACAATACACTCCCCTGGTCAACACTATGGAGACAATACACTCCTCTGGTCAACTCTATAGAGACAATACACTCCTCTGGTCAACATATCAGTATAGAGACAATACACTCCTCTGGTCAACACTATGGAGACAATACACTCCTCTGGTCAACACTATAGAGACAATAGACTCCTCTGTCTGGTCAACACTATAGAGACAATACACTACTCTGTCTGGTCAACACTACAGAGACAATACACTCCTCTGTCTGGTCAACACTATAGAGACAATACACTCCTCTGTCTGGTCAACACTATAGAGACAATACACTCCTCTGGTCAACACTATAGAGACAATACACTCCTCTGTCTGGTCAACACTATAGAGACAATACACTCCTCTGTCTGGTCAACACTATAGAGACAATATACTCCTCTGTCTGGTCAACACTATAGAGACAATACACTCCTCTGTCTGGTCAACACTACAGAGACAATACACTCCTCTGGTCAACACTATAGAGACAATACACTCCTCTGGTCAACACTATAGAGACAATACACTGTCTGGTCAACACTACAGAGACAATACACTCCTCTCTCTGGTCAACACTATAGAGACAATAGACTCCTCTGTCTGGTCAACACTATAGAGACAATAGACTCCTCTGTCTGGCCAACACTATAGAGACAATAGACTCCTCTGTCTGGTCAACACTATAGAGACAATACACTCCTCTGTCTGGCCAACACTATAGAGACAATACACTCTTCTGGTCAACACAATAGAGACAATACACTCCTCTGTCTGGTCAACACTATGGAGACAATCCACTCCTCTGGTCAACACAATAGAGACAATACACTCCTCTGTCTGGCCAACACTATAGAGACAATACACTCTTCTGGTCAACACTATAGAGACAATACACTCCTCTGGTCAACATATCACTATAGAGACAATACACTCCTCTGGTCAACACTATGGAGACAATACACTCCTCTGGTCAACACTATAGAGACAATAGACTCCTCTGTCTGGTCAACACTATAGAGACAATAGACTCCTCTGTCTGGCCAACACTATAGAGACAATAGACTCCTCTGTCTGGTCAACACTATAGAGACAATACACTCCTCTGTCTGGCCAACACTATAGAGACAATACACTCTTCTGGTCAACACAATAGAGACAATACACTCCTCTGTCTGGTCAACACTATGGAGACAATCCACTCCTCTGGTCAACACAATAGAGACAATACACTCCTCTGTCTGGCCAACACTATAGAGACAATACACTCTTCTGGTCAACACTATAGAGACAATACACTCCTCTGGTCAACACTATAGAGACAATACACTCCTCTGGTCAACACTATGGAGACAATACACTCCTCTGGTCAACAATATGGAGACAATACACTCCCCTGGTCAACACTATGGAGACAATACACTCCTCTGGTCAACTCTATAGAGACAATACACTCCTCTGGTCAACATATCAGTATAGAGACAATACACTCCTCTGGTCAACATATCACTATAGAGACAATACACTCCTCTGGTCAA
>NC_048580.1:5789270-5804270 GCF_013265735.2 Oncorhynchus mykiss
GTCCAGGTAACCGTGGATTGTATAAACTGTCATGGTCAAAACATATTGATGCAGTTAACGGGGAGAAGTCTGTCTAAAATAAAGTACTGCTCTGCATTCTTAACAGCGCTATCAACAAGGCAGGTCCTATAGGCCATAGTGTTGTCACACCTGGACCACTGTCCAGTTGTGTGGTCAGTGCCACAAAGAGGGATTACCAATTGCAATTAGCTCAGAACAGGGCAGCACGGCTGGTCCTTAAACGGTGAGCTAACATTAACAATATGCATGTCAATCTCTCGTGGCTCAAAGTGGAAGAGAGATTGACTTCATTTGTAAGAAGTGTTGACAAGCTGAATGTACCGAACTGTCTGTTTTAAAATACTAGCACACAGCTCAGACACCCATTCATACCCCACAAGGCATTTATTCATAATCCCTTAGTCCAGAACAGACTATGGGAGGTGCACAGTACTACATAGTAACTGATGCAAGCAGTAGAATCAGATTTAAAAACAGTAAAAAAAATAAAAAAAATACACCTTATGGAACAGTGGGGACTGTGAAGAGACACCCACAGAAACAGACACATTCTAATACACACACTACACACACACATGCACATGGATTTTGAATTGTTTGGACGCTACAGACAGAAGTTGGCAGGCTGTGCCAACTTCAGACAAGTCCCAAGTCACTTTTGCAAAACGAAGAACACCATCATGTTCATGAGAGTGTTATCTTTCCAGAGACTCATCTTTAACAAACATCATAATTTGTGGGCCAAACCGTTCGGACACTACAGAATAATTTGTGAGAAGACAGATTTTCTGGGATGTCTAATTGTCTGACAAACACCGCTCTAGCTCTGTCACCTTTCAAATCAAATCAAATCAAATTTGTTTATATAGCCCTTCGTACATCAGCTGATATCTCAAAGTGCTGTACAGAAACCCAGCCTAAAACCCCAAACAGCAAGCAATGCAGGTGTAGAAGCACCTTTCACCACAGATGCACAGTGGGACCACAGTGTGACCACAGTGTGACATCGGCGGATGCGTTGATATCTCTAAAAACTTAAACTGTGGTAGCCATGCTGGTGAAGTTTGCCATGAATTCTAAGTAAATCACATAGTGTCAACAGCGAAGCACCCCCACACCATCTCACCTCCTCCTCCATGCTTCACGTTGGGATCTATACATGCATAGATCATCAGTTCATCTACTCTGCATCTCACAAAGACACGGCGGTTGAAATCAAATTTGGACTCCTCAGACCAAAGGATAGATTTCCACCTGTCTAATGTTCATTGCTTGTGTTTCTTGGCCCAAGCAAGTGTTTTCCTCTTATTGGTGTCCTTTAGTAGGGGTTTATTTGCAGCAATTTGACCACGAAGGCCTCATTTACAGTGGGGAGAACAAGTATTTGATACACTGCCGATTTTGCAGGTTTTCCTACTTACAAAGCATGTAGAGGTCTGCAATTTTTATCATAGGTACACTTCAACTGTGAGAGACAGAATCTAAACAAAAATCCAGAAATTCACATTGTATGATTTTTAAGTAAATAATTTGCATTTTATTGCATGACATAAGTATTTGATTACCTACCAACCAGTAAGAATTCCGGCTCTCACAGACCTGTGAGTTTTTCTTTAAGAATCCCTCCTGTTCTCCACTCATTACCTGTATTAACTGCACCTGTTTGAACTCGTTACCTGTATAAAATACACCTGTCCACACACTCAATCAAAGAGACTCCAACCTCTCCACAATGGCCAAGACCAGAGAGCTGTGTAAGGACATCAGGGATACAATTGTAGACCTGCACAAGGCTGGGATGGGCTACAGGACAATAGGCAAGCAGCTTGGTGAGAAGGCAACGACTGTTGGCGCAATTATTAGAAAATGGAAGAAGTTCAAGATGATGGTCAATCACCCTTGGTCTGGGGCTCCATGCAAGATCTCACCTCGTGGGGCATCAATTATCATGAGGAAGATGAGGGATCAGCCCAGAACTACACGGCAGGACCTGGTCAATGACCTGAAGAGAGCTGGGACCACAGTCTCAAAGAAAACCATTAGTAACACACTACGTCGTCATGTATTAAAATCCTGCAGCGCACACAAGGTCCCCGTGCGCGGGGAGTGGCTCCGTAAGAAGGAGTGGCTCCGTAAGAAGCATCTCAAGGTCCTGGAGTGGCCTAGCCAGACCTGAACCCAATAGAACATCTTTGGAGGGAGCTGAAAGTCCGTATTGCCCAGCGACAGCCCTGAAACCGGAAGGTCTGTATGGAGGAGTGGGCCAAAATCCCTGCTGCAGTGTGTGCAAACCTGGTCAAGAACTACAGGAAACGTATGATCTCTGTAATTGCAAACAAAGATTTCTGTACCAAATATTAAGTTCTGCTTTTTCTGATGTATCAAATCACTGCCGATTTTGCAGATTTTCCTACTTACAAAGCATGTAGAGGTCTGTAATTTTTATCATAGGCACACTTCAACTGTGAGAGACGGAATCTAAAACAAAAATCCAGAAAATCACATTGTATGATTTTTAAGTAATTAATTTGCATTTTATTGCATGAGCTATGATGAGCTAATGCTTGTTCTCCCCACTGTATGTAGTCTCCTCTGAACAATTGATTTTGAGATGTGTCTGTTACTTGAACTCTGTGAAAATGTATTTGGGCTGTAATTTATGAGGCTGGTAACTCTAATGAACTTATCTTCTGCAGCAGAGGTAACTCTGGGTCTTCCTTTCCTGTATCGGTCCTCATGAGAGCCAGTTTCATCATAGCTCTTGATGGTTTTTGTGACTGCACTTGAAGAGACTTTCAAAGTTCTTGACATTTTCTTCATTGACTGACCTTCATGTCTTAAAGTAATGATGGACTGTCATTTCTCTTTGATTATTTGCGCTGTTCTTGCCATAATATGGACTTGGTCTTTTACCAAATAGGGCTATCTTCTGTATACCACCCCTACCTTGTCACAAAACAACTGTTTGGCTCAAAAGCATTAAGAAGGAAAGAAATTCCACAAATTAACTTTTAACAAGGCACACCTGTTAATTGAAATGCATTCCAGATGACTACCTCATGAAGCTGGTTAAAAGAAAGCCAAGAGTGTGCAAAGCTGTCATCAAGACAAAGGGTGCCTACTTTGAAGAATCTCAAATATAAAATATATTTTGATTTGTTTAAAAAAAAGGTGTTTACTACATGATTCCATATGTGTTATTTCATAGTTTTGATGTCTTCACTATTATTCTACAGTGTAGAAAGGTGATAGGTGTGTCCAAACTTTTGACTGGTACTGTGTGTCTGTAGTATTTGACATGTACTGTGTGTCTGTAGTATTTGACAGGTACTGTGTGTCTGTAGTATTTGACAGGTACTGTGTGTCTGTAGTATTTGACAGGTACTGTGTGTCTGTAGTATTTGACAGGTACTGTGTGTCTGTAGTATTTGTCAGGTACTGTGTGTCTGTAGTATTTGACAGGTACTGTGTGTCTGTAGTATTTGACAGGTACTGTGTGTCTGTAGTATTTGACAGGTACTGTGTGTCTGTAGTATTTGACTGGTACTGTGTGTCTGTAGTATTTGACTGGTACTGTGTGTCTGTAGTATTTGACAGGTACTGTGTGTCTGTAGTATTTGACAGGTACTGTGTGTCTGTAATATTTGACAGGTACTGTGTGTCTGTAGTATTTGACAGGTACTGTGCGTCTGTAGTATTTGACAGGTACTGTGTGTCTGTAGTATTTGACAGGTACTGTGTGTCTGTAGTATTTGACAGGTACTGTGTGTCTGTAGTATTTGACAGGTACTGTGTGTCTGTAGTATTTGACAGGTACTGTGTGTCTGTAGTATTTGACAGGTACTATGTGTCTGTAGTATTTGACAGGTACTGTAGTATTTGACAGGTACTGTGTGTCTGTAGTATTTGACAGGTACTGTGTGTCTGTAGTATTTGACAGGTACAGTACTGTGAAAAAGTATTTGCCCGAATCCATTCATTTGAAGGCGTGTCCATGTACTTTTGTATATATAGTGTAGATGAGGGAAACATACAGTGCCATGAAAAAGCATTTGCCCATCTTTGTCATTTTCTCAACTTTTGTATATTTTTGATACTGAATGCTAGATGTTCGATCAACACCTAATTTCGATGCAGGGAACCTGCCTGAGTTTAAACATAACCCCCCAAAAAGGTATACTTATTTTATTTATTGAATAAACAGAGCTATGTATTTCCCAATTACCCCGTGTGAAAAAGTAATTGCCGCCTTACACTCAATAGGCCACATTTAGCTGCAATGAATGCACCCCTTCCCACCTCCTCCCACTCGCCCCACCCCCAGTCTCTGATTAGCATCACTCAGCTCCCAGATGTCGTATGTTAAATGCTAATTCAGGAACAGGCAGACAGGGACTCCATTACTGTTATAGGATAAACGCACACACACGTGCGCGCACACACACATGTACACACACACACATAGGCAGGATATGCAAAACGACTGGAACCATTCACCCCGGCTGTCAATCACCAAAATGAAGTGTGTTACCATGGTTAACGACGTCCCACCTGAGAGAGAGGGGAGGGGGGTAAGGTAAGTAGAAAGTAAAAGACGAGAAGAGAAGAAAATGGGGGTCATGTGATAACAGGGACAAAGGAGACAAGAACAGAAAGAAGAAAAAAAAAGTAGAGTAGAAAATTAAAGAGAATCACAGAGAAGAGCTAGACCTGCGCATGTGAGGACATGATCAGTTGTCCTGCTCAGTGACACTGATGACATCCCAAAAAACGTGGATTGATGGCAGCATTCGCTCGAAACTGAAAGCGCCGAACCACTGCTTTTAACCAGGGCAAGGTGACCGGAATCATGACCGAATACAAGCAGTGTAGCTATTCCCTCCGCAAGGCAATCAAACAAGCTAAGTGTCAGAATAGAGACAAAGTAGAGTCGTAATTCAACGGCTCAGACACAAAAGGTATGAGGCAGGGTATACAGTCAATCACGGATTACAAAAAGAAAACCAGCCCCGTTGCGGACCAGGATGTCTTGCTCCCAGACAGACTAAATAACTTCTTTGCTCGCTTTGAGGACAATACAGTGCCACTGGCAAACGACTATCGCCCCGTAGCACTCACTTCCGTCATCATGAATTGCTTTGAGAGACTAGTCAAGGATCATATCACCTCCACCCTACCTGACACCCTAGACCCACTCCAATTTGCTTACCGCCCCAATAGGTCCACAGACGACACATTCACAACCACACTGCACAATGCCCTAACCCATCTGGACAAGAGGAATACCTACGTGAGAATGCTGTTCATCGACTACAGCTCAGCATTTAACACCATAGTACCCTCCAAGTACCCTCCCTGGGTCTTGACCCTGCCCTGTGCAACTGGGTACTAGACATCCTGACGGGCCGCCCCCAGGTGGTGAGAGTAGGTAACAACATCTCCACCCCGCTGATCCTTGTCGGGAAATTTCCTTAATTACCAAATG
Organism: Oncorhynchus mykiss; assembly: GCF_013265735.2. Lineage (NCBI taxonomy): Eukaryota > Metazoa > Chordata > Actinopteri > Salmoniformes > Salmonidae > Oncorhynchus > Oncorhynchus mykiss. Next base: position 5,794,777 of record NC_048580.1, read on the forward strand.
ATGAGAGAGCAAATCACACACCAGTCAGGGTTATGCGAAATCTTCACCTTTAATAATAATTAAGCTTTTGCAATAGCATTTTGACCTTCAACAGTTCAGTATCTCTAATGAAAAGTTGAGAGTGGTCAACATAATGGCAACTGGGATCCTTTATAGCAAAGATCGATCCCCCTAGACGACATGACAAACCACAGGTCTTAGGAACTTACACAAAGAAAGACTTTACTTCAGAGAGGAATATCCCCTAGCCAGACAGCATTGGCTATAAATTATCGTTCAGTTTGGTCTCCTAAACAAAGCTCTTATCTCGTCCTTGGTACAAAATGGTACCAAGACATTACCCCCACCCAATGATATATATCAATTGTAATTTTAGATACTCCCATCCCAAATACAACCAATTCTGGACAAGCTCACGGAGAGGAAAGTGAGCCTCTAGGTCAATGAGAGAGGGAACATAGAATGGTTCCAGACACTGCCATCCTCCTCTCCCCGATGTGAAAAGTAGGGAGTGACTGGCACACAGACATTGTGGAGCCAAGAGATAATTGGTTCCCCATCAATCATCCCTTCACATGGATTAAAATATACGTTTAGACATGATGAAACGCTTGACCTCTCCCCTCTCTGCGGCCCAAGTAACTTAGTCCTGACAGAGAACAGATGACTGCAAATGGCCACCACTATAGTACAACAAGATACCTTCTGATGAGAAGTAACTCATAAGCATATCATGAAAATAAAACGTCTTATCTATGTTACCCAACTAATTCTGATTATTCCCCAACATTCCCCTCTCAGGGACATTGTCCCTTCTATAGAATCAGAATATTTATTACATACTGAATATTTAAAATAAAATAAAAAATCAAATCCCCCTCAATCTTTAAGAATATAACTTATAAATGTATCGTGAGCTTAGCACAACTGACTAATAATAATATTTTGCAATATTAATGAATGGTTGAAAGATGAAAAATATGCCATACATATCATATCTCTTATGTTTTAAATAGTTACAGTGCCTTGCGAAAGTATTCGGCCCCCTTGAACTTTGCGACCTTTTGCCACATTTCAGGCTTCAAACATAAAGATATAAAACTGTATTTTTTTGTGAAGAATCAACAACAAGTGGGACACAATCATGAAGTGGAACAACATTTATTGGATATTTCAAACTTTTTTAACAAATCAAAAACTGAAGAATTGGGCGTGCAAAATTATTCAGCCCCTTTACTTTCAGTGCAGCAAACTCTCTCCAGAAGTTCAGTGAGGATCTCTGAATGATCCAATGTTGACCTAAATGACTAATGATGATAAATACAATCCACCTGTGTGTAATCAAGTCTCCGTATAAATGCACCTGCACTGTGATAGTCTCAGAGGTCCGTTAAAAGCGCAGAGAGCATCATGAAGAACAAGGAACACACCAGGCAGGTCCGAGATACTGTTGTGAAGAAGTTTAAAGCCGGATTTGGAAACAAAAAGATTTCCCAAGCTTTAAACATCCCAAGGAGCACTGTGCAAGCGATAATATTGAGACCTATTGAGACCAAGACCTGGCCGTCCCTCTAAACTTTCAGCTCATACAAGGAGAAGACTGATCAGAGATGCAGCCAAGAGGCCCATGATCACTCTGGATGAAATGCAGAGATCTACAGCTGAGGTGGGAGACTCTGTCCATAGGACAACAATCAGTCATATATTGCACAAATCTGGCCTTTATGGAAGAGTGGCAAGAAGAAAGCCATTTCTTAAAGATATCCATAAAAAGTGTTGTTTAAAGTTTGCCACAAGCCACCTGGGAGACACACCAAACATGTGGAAGAAGGTGCTCTGGTCAGATGAAACCAAAATTGAACTTTTTGGCAACAATGCAAAACGTTATGTTTGGCGTAAAATAACACACCATCCCCACTGTCAAACATGGTGGTGGCAGCATCATGGTTTGGGCCTGCTTTTCTTCAGCAGGGACAGGGAAGATGGTTCAAATTGATGGGAAGATGGATGGAGCCAAATACAGGACCATTCTGGAAGAAAACCTGATGGAGTCTGCAAAAGACCTGAGACTGGGACGGAGATTTGTCTTCCAACAAGACAATGATCCAAAACATAAAGCAAAATCTACAATGGAATGGTTCAAAAATAAACATATCCAGGTGTTAGAATGGCCAAGTCAAAGTCCAGACCTGAATCCAATCAAGAATCTGTGGAAAGAACTGAAAACTGCTGTTCACAAATGCTCTCCATCCAACCTCACTGAGCTTGAGCTGTTTTGCAAGGAGGAATGGGAAAAACGTCAGTCTCTCGATGTGCAAAACTGATAGAGACATACCCCAAGCGACTTACAGCTGTAATCGCAGCAAAAGGTGGCGCTAAAAAGTATTAACTTAAGGGGGCTGAATAAGTTTGCACGCCCAATTTTTCAGTTTTTGATATGTTAAAAAAGTTTGAAATATCCAATAAATGTCGTTCCACTTCATGATTGTGTCCCACTTGTTGTTGATTCTTCACAAAAAAATACAGTTTTATATCTTTATGATTGAAGCCTGAAATGTGGCAAAAGGTCGCAAAGTTCAAGGGGGCCGAATACTTTCGCAAGGCACTGTATATGCAGAGACAATATCAATAGCGGGTGGATGAGAAATACAACACAATGCGAAATAATGTTTTTTTTTGTCTCGGTAATATGCATTAAAGAGGGTGATCTTCACATCCTAAACTTGAGAATGGCGATGCTGGGCTAACACATAATTCTGAGATAAAGCAACGAGAGGCCCGTACACAGAATACTGCCCCTTTAATGTTGTTCCATGTATTCCACATAACGCCCATGTACTTGGTTCACTAAATCCGGAACAATCCAACCCCCTCGAACCACAAGAGATTAATCAACTATATTTTTGTTTCTCATTAAATTTGAGTTATTAGATGGTGTGTGTGTGTGTGTGTGTGTGTGTGTGTGTGTGTGTGTGTGTGTGTGTGTGTGTGTGTGTGTGTGTGTGTGTGTGTGTGTGTGTGTGTGTGTGTGTGTGTTTAAGTGCGTGTGTGTGTGTGTGTGTGCGTGCGTGCGTGTGTGTGGTCCCTCAGTGGAACATTGTGATAGATCAATAAGAGACAGTGTGTGACCATCAATGGCATCGAATTACCTAGGGCCCTGAACAACCGACAACCACACACACACACACACACACACACACACACACACACACACACACACACACACACACACACACACACACAGATCCCATGGGAATCTGGACTGACGCCAAGCGAAAAGACCAATACAGATATCCATATTATATATCCATATTAGTTGTTTTTTTTAAAGATATTGTTTTCTGAAAACTTCTGAGGAAAAACAAAATAAATGCATTAACACACAACCTGGACTATGGGGGATAATCTTGTGTGTGTGTTTGTGTGTGTGTGTGTGTGGGGGGGCTGCTATGGGGGATCATTGCCAATGATTATATATTCATATTTCAACTCATTTAATTGAATCTAATTTAAGGACAATATAGCAGCATTCCCCTGCCCTTTACAGCATTAATATGCTACAGCATATAATGTATTTTCCTTTGAAATGTTGATTAGGACTGGGAGATTAGACCTTTTGTTTGGTTTATTTTGGCCTCAATGAGTCAGTGAAGTCATTTTTCTCCACATGCCAGATATTCCATTTTTTTGGGGGGGGGGGTGTATAATCATACATTGCATAGATTCGAAAGCTTCCTGTTTCTGCAACTAAATAAATACATTTCCCAGAGTGCACCTGTCTTTGACAGTCAGGAAGAAATAATGAACTGTCCACACGTACAAACAGGCCCACCATACTGTGTAAATATAGACGTTCTTTTAGCACACAGTACAATGACTATATACAGGAAGTACCAGGTAATAACATGGCTATATACAGGAAGTACCAGGTAATAACATGGCTATATACAGGGAGTACCAGGTAATAACATGGCTATATACAGGGAGTACCAGGTAATAACATGGTTATATACAGGGAGTACCAGGTGATAACATGGTTATATACAGGGAGTACCAGGTAATATCATGGTTATATACAGGGAGTACCAGGTAATAACATGGTTATATACAGGGAGTACCAGGTAATAACATGGTTATATACAGGGAGGTAATAACATGGTTATATACAGGGAGTACCAGGTAATATCATGGTTATATACAGGGAGGTAATAACATGGCTATATACAGGAAGTACCAGGTAATAACATGGCTATATACAGGGAGTACCAGGTAATAACATGGTTATATACAGGGAGTACCAGGTAATAACATGGTTATATACAGGGAGTACCAGGTAATATCATGGTTATATACAGGGAGGTAATAACATGACTATATACAGGGAGTACCAGGTAATAACATGGCTATATACAGGGAGGTAATAACATGGCTATATACAGGAAGTACCAGGTAATAACATGGCTATATACAGGGAGGTAATAACATGGCTATATACAGGAAGTACCAGGTAATAACATGGCTATATACAGGGAGGTAATAACATGGCTATATACAGGAAGTACCAGGTAATAACATGGCTATATACAGGGAGTACCAGGTAATAACATGGTTATATACAGGGAGTACCAGGTAATTACATGGCTATATACAGGAAGTACCAGGTAATAACATGGCTATATACAGGGAGTACCAGGTAATAACATGGTTATATACAGGGAGTACCAGGTAATAACACGGCTATATACAGGGAGTACCAGGTATTAACATGGCTATATACAGGGAGTACCAGGTAATAACATGGCTATATACAGGGAGTACCAGATAATAACATGGCTATATACAGGGAGTACCAGGCTATAACATAACATTCTACCCTGATGAAGACAGCTTGTCTGTCAAAACGTTGGACATAAATGTTTTTTGTATCTGAGCTCCTAAAGGGTTTGTATCTGAGCTCCTAAAGGGTTTGTATCTGAGCTCCTAGAGGGTTTGTATCTGAGCTCCTAGAGGGTTTGTATCTGAGCTCCTAGAGGGTTTGTATCTGAGCTCCTAGAGGGTTTGTATCTGAGCTCCTAGAGGGTTTGTATCTGAGCTCCTAGAGGGTTTGTATCTGAGCTCCTAGAGGGTTTGTATCTGAGCTCCTAGAGGGTTTGTATCTGAGCTCCTAGAGGGTTTGTATCTGAGCTCCTAGAGGGTTTGTATCTGAGCTCCTAGAGGGTTTGTATCTGAGCTCCTAGAGGGTTTGTATCTGAGCTCCTAGAGGGTTTGTATCTGAGCTCCTAGAGGGTTTGTATCTGAGCTCCTAGAGGGTTTGTATCTGAGCTCCTAGAGGGTTTGTATCTGAGCTCCTAGAGGGTTTGTATCTGAGCTCCTAGAGGGTTTGTATCTGAGCTCCTAGAGGGTTTGTATCTGAGCTCCTAGAGGGTTTGTATCTGAGCTCCTAGAGAGTTTGTATCTGAGCTCCTAGAGGGTTTATATCTGAGCTCCTAGAGGGTTTGTATCTGAGCTCCTAGAGGGTTTGTATCTGAGCTCCTAGAGGGTTTGTATCTGAGCTCCTAGAGGGTTTGTATCTGAGCTCCTAGAAGGTTTGTATCTGAGCTCCTAGAGGGTTTGTATCTGAGCTCCTAGAGGGTTTGCATCTGAGCTCCTAAAGGGTTTGTATCTGAGCTCCTAGAGGGTTTGTATCTGAGCTCCTAGAGGGTTTGTATCTGAGCTCCTAGAGGGTTTGTATCTGAGCTCCTAGAGGGTTTGTATCTGAGCTCCTAGAGGGTTTGTATCTGAGCTCCTAGAGGGTTTGTATCTGAGCTCCTAGAGGGTTTATATCTGAGCTCCTAGAGGGTTTGTATCTGAGCTCCTAGAGGGTTTGTATCTGAGCTCCTAGAGGGTTTGTATCTGAGCTCCTAGAGGGTTTGTATCTGAGCTCCTAGAGGGTTTGTATCTGAGCTCCTAAAGGGTTTGTATCTGAGCTCCTAGAGGGTTTGTATCTGAGCTCCTAGAGGGTTTGTATCTGAGCTCCTAGAGGGTTTGTATCTGAGCTCCTAGAGGGTTTGTATCTGAGCTCCTAGAGGGTTTGTATCTGAGCTCCTAGAGGGTTTATATCTGAGCTCCTAGAGGGTTTGTATCTGAGCTCCTAGAGGGTTTGTATCTGAGCTCCTAGAGGGTTTGTATCTGAGCTCCTAGAGGGTTTGTATCTGAGCTCCTAGAGGGTTTGTATCTGAGCTCCTAGAGGGTTTGTATCTGAGCTCCTAGAGGGTTTATATCTGAGCTCCAAGAGGGTTTGTATCTGAGCTCCTAGAGGGTTTGTATCTGAGCTCCTAGAGGGTTTGTATCTGAGCTGAGTGGGTGGGTAGAGTCCAGTGGGTGGGTAGAGTCCAGTGGGTGGGTAGAGTCCAGTGGGTGGGTAGAGTCCAGTGGGTAGAGTCCAGTAGGTGGGTAGAGTCCAGTAGGTGGGTAGTGTCCAGTGTGTAGAGTCCAGTGGGTAGAGTCCAGTGGGTAGAGTCCAGTGGGTAGAGTCCAGTAGGTGGGTAGAGTCCAGTGGGTAGAGTCCAGTAGGTGGGTAGAGTCCAGTGTGTAGAGTCCAGTGGGTGGGTAGAGTCCAGTGGGTGGGTTGAGTCCAGTGGGTAGAGTCCAGTGGGTGGGTAGAGTCCAGTGGGTAGAGTCCAGTAGGTAGAGTCCAGTGTGTGGGTAGAGTCCAGTGGGTAGAGTCCAGTAGGTAGAGTCCAGTGGGTTGGTAGAGTCCAGTGGGTAGAGTCCAGTGGGTGTGAAGAGTCCAGTGGGTAGAGTCCAGTGGGTAGAGTCCGGTGGGTGGGTAGAGTCCAGTGGGTAGAGTCCAGTAGGTGGGTAGAGTCTAGTGTGTAGAGTCCAGTGGGTGGGTAGAGTCCAGTAGGTGGAGTCTAGTGGGTGGGTAGAGTCCAGTGGGTGGGTAGTGTCCAGCGGGTGGGTAGAGTCCAGTGGGTGGGTAGAGTCCAGTGGGTAGAGTCCAGTAGGTGGGTAGAGTCCAGTAGGTGGGTAGTGTCCAGTGTGTAGAGTCCAGTGGGTAGAGTCCAGTAGGTGGGTAGAGTCCAGTAGGTGGGTAGTGTCCAGTGTGTAGAGTCCAGTGGGTAGAGTCCAGTGGGTAGAGTCCAATGGGTAGAGTCCAGTAGGTGGGTAGAGTCCAGTGGGTAGAGTCCAGTAGGTGGGTAGAGTCCAGTGTGTAGAGTCCAGTAGGTGGGTGGAGTCCAGTGGGTAGAGTCCAGTGGGTGGGTAGAGTCCAGTGGGTGGGTTGAGTCCAGTGGGTAGAGTCCAGTGGGTGGGTAGAGTCCAGTGGGTAGAGTCCAGTAGGTAGAGTCCAGTGGGTGGGTAGAGTCCAGTGGGTAGAGTCCAGTAGGTAGAGTCCAGTGGGTTGGTAGAGTCCAGTGGGTAGAGTCCAGTGGGTGTGACGAGTCCAGTGGGTAGAGTCTTGTGGGTAGAGTCCGGTGGGTGGGTAGAGTCCAGTGGGTAGAGTCCAGTGGGTGGGTAGAGTCCAGTGGGTGGGTAGAGTCCAGTGGGTGGAGTCCAGTGGGTAGAGTCCAGTGGGTAGAGTCCAGTGGGTGGGTAGAGTCCAGTGGCTAGAGTCCAGTGGGTAGAGTCCAGTGAGTGGGTCGAGTCCAGTCGGTGGGTAGAGGCCAGTGGGTGGGTAGAGTCCAGTGGGTGGGTAGAGACCAGTGGGTTGGTAGAGTCCAGTGGGTAGAGTCTAGTGGGTGGGTAGAGTACAGTGGGTGGGTAGAGTCCAGTGGGTAGAGTCCAGTGGGTGGGTAGAGTCCAGTGGGTGGGTAGAGTGACTGCAAGATAGTTAGTAAAAAAATGGGACAATGCAGGTAGTCTGGGTAGCCATTTGATTAGCTATTTAGCAGCCTTGTTTAGAAGTATTTTTGCTTGGATGTAGAAGCTGTTCAGGTTCCTGTTGGTTCCAGGCTTGGTGCATTGGTATCGCTTGCCATGTGGTAGCAGAGAAAACAGTCTGTGGCCTGGGTGGCTGGAGTCTTTGACAATATTTTGGGCCTTTCTCTGACACCGCCTGGTATAGAGGTCCTGGATGGCAGGGAGCTCGGCCCCAGTGATGTACTGGGCCATGTGCGCTACCCTGTGTAGTGCCTTGTGTTCGGGTGCCGAGCAGTTGCCATACCAAGCGATGATGCAGCCAGTCAAGATGCTCTCGGTGGTGCAGCTGTAGAACCTTTTGAGGCACTGCGTGACAAATTCACTTTTCAGCAGGACAATAACCTTCGACAAAAGGCCAAATGAACACTGGAATTTGCTTACCAAGATGAGCATTGAATGTTCTTGACTGGCCCGAATTTCAGTTTTGACTTAAATCGGCTTGAAAATCTATGGCAATAATTGAAAATGGCTTTCTAGCAATGATCAACAACCAATTTGACAGGTGTTTCAAACATGTATTGTCTCAGGGGGGTGAATACCTCTTTAATCAAGATACGTTTGTTTTTTTAATATTTCATTAATGTTTGACATTTTCTTCCACTTTGACATTACAGATTTTGTTTGTGTAGAACGTTGACCGAAATGACAATTTCATCTATTTTAATTTACTTTGTAAATACATTCTGTACCAATTACGTTAAGGATTTTTTTATTTTATTTGTATTATTTTTATAAACAATACAAAACAAAAATGTAGAAACAACTAAATCATTCAAGCATCAACTACATCACACCTGCCCAGATCCACCGGCATCTCTTTCTGCCCCCGTGTGAAGGATTCCTTCCTGGTTTGGTGTAACGGAAGATAAACGGTACCACCCTCATCAGCTACTGTAGGTCTCTGCCTGCTAACTCAGAGAATGTGGGATGTGGGGACCTAAAATCTCCAAGTGTCTCCACAAGGATAGTAAAACAAGGAAAATGGTCTCTCGTGGGGACATTTCCCAAGTCCCCATGAGGACAAAGTATGTTTTAAATTTAGGGGTTGTAGGTTTAGGATTAGGGTTAAAATTAGGGCTAGAATTAGGGTTAGGGTAAGAGGTTAGGTTTAGGGTTTGGGTTAGGGTTACAGGTTAAGGTTAAGGTTAAAGTCAAGTTATTGTAAGGGTTAGGTTTAGGTGCAATTAACATAATTTAAAAAAATCCCCATATAAATCAATCAGTTTAAGCTGGAGATATCGTTTTATTTGCATTGCATTTGTCTCAAACCCCCACATCCGCAGTGTCACACTTATGTAACACTTCTGCATGTGCCGTGAAAGGTGACAGAGCTAGAGAGGTGTTTGTCAGACCATGAGACATCCTGAAAATCGGTCTTCTCACAAAATGGTCTGTAGAGTCCGAACGGTTCCGGACCATAAACTATTATAATTCCTCTATGGAAAGATGAGGTCCCCGAGTACCAGTTGAAAAAATGGAGACTGTTTAGTGCCAAAAAATAAAGTGTCCTTTCTTATATCTCTCAGATAGAACAAACTTAGTTTCGATTTTTTTTTTGGGGGGGGGGGGAATCTGTTGTTTCATGTAGTGAATCG
>NC_048580.1:5809270-5841770 GCF_013265735.2 Oncorhynchus mykiss
AGTCAGTAGAACATGGTCCTCTGTTGTTCAGTCAGTAGAACATGGTCCTCTGTAGTTAGTAGAACATGGTCCTCTGTAGTTCAGTCAGTAGAACATGGTCCTCTGTAGTTAGTAGAACATGGTCCTCTGTATTTCAGTCAGTAGAACATGGTCCTCTGTAGTTAGTAGAACATGGTCCTCTGTAGTTCAGTCAGTAGAACATGGTCCTCAGTAGTTCAGTCAGTAGAACATGGTCCTCTGTTGTTCAGTTAGTGGAACATGGTCCTCTGTAGTTCAGTCAGTAGAACATGGTCCTCTGTAGTTCAGTCAGTAGAACATGGTCCTCTGTAGTTCAGTCAGTAGAACATGGTCCTCTGTAGTTCAGTCAGTAGAACATGGTCCTCTGTAGTTCAGTCAGTAGAACATGGTCCTCTGTAGTTCAGTCAGTAGAACATGGTCCTCTGTAGTTAGTAGAACATGGTCCTCTGTAGTTAGTAGAACATGGTCCTCTGTAGTTCAGTCAGTAGAACATGGTCCTCTGTAGTTCAGTCAGTAGAACATGGTCCTCTGTAGTTAGTAGAACATGGTCCTCTGTAGTTCAGTCAGTAGAACATGGTCCTCTGTAGTTAGTAGAACATGGTCCTCTGTAGTTCAGTCAGTAGAACATGGTCCTCTGTAGTTCAGTCAGTAGAACATGGTCCTCTGTAGTTCAGTCAGTAGAACATGGTCCTCTGTAGTTAGTAGAACATGGTCCTCTGTAGTTCAGTCAGTAGAACATGGTCCTCTGTAGTTAGTAGAACATGGTCCTCTGTAGTTCAGTCAGTAGAACATGGTCCTCTGTAGTTAGTAGAACATGGTCCTCTGTAGTTCAGTCAGTAGAACATGGTCCTCTGTAGTTAGTAGAACATGGTCCTCTGTAGTTCAGTCAGTAGAACATGGTCCTCTGTAGTTCAGTCAGTAGAACATGGTCCTCTGTAGTTCAGTCAGTAGAACATGGTCCTCTGTTGTTCAGTTAGTGGAACATGGTCCTCTGTAGTTCAGTCAGTAGAACATGGTCCTCTGTAGTTCAGTCAGTAGAACATGGTCCTCTGTAGTTCAGTCAGTAGAACATGGTCCTCTGTAGTTCAGTCAGTAGAACATGGTCCTCTGTAGTTCAGTCAGTAGAACATGGTCCTCTGTAGTTCAGTCAGTAGAACATGGTCCTCTGTAGTTAGTAGAACATGGTCCTCTGTAGTTAGTAGAACATGGTCCTCTGTAGTTCAGTCAGTAGAACATGGTCCTCTGTAGTTCAGTCAGTAGAACATGGTCCTCTGTAGTTAGTAGAACATGGTCCTCTGTAGTTCAGTCAGTAGAACATGGTCCTCTGTAGTTAGTAGAACATGGTCCTCTGTAGTTCAGTCAGTAGAACATGGTCCTCTGTAGTTCAGTCAGTAGAACATGGTCCTCTGTAGTTAGTAGAACATGGTCCTCTGTAGTTCAGTCAGTAGAACATGGTCCTCTGTAGTTCAGTCAGTAGAACATGGTCCTCTGTAGTTCAGTCAGTAGAACATGGTCCTCTGTAGTTCAGTCAGTAGAACATGGTCCTCTGTAGTTAGTAGAACATGGTCCTCTGTAGTTCAGTCAGTAGAACATGGTCCTCTGTAGTTCAGTCAGTAGAACATGGTCCTCTGTAGTTCAGTCAGTAGAACATGGTCCTCTGTAGTTAGTAGAACATGGTCCTCTGTAGTTCAGTCAGTAGAACATGGTCCTCTGTAGTTAGTAGAACATGGTCCTCTGTAGTTCAGTCAGTAGAACATGGTCCTCTGTAGTTAGTAGAACATGGTCCTCTGTAGTTCAGTCAGTAGAACATGGTCCTCTGTAGTTAGTAGAACATGGTCCTCTGTAGTTCAGTCAGTAGAACATGGTCCTCTGTAGTTAGTAGAACATGGTCCTCTGTAGTTCAGTCAGTAGAACATGGTCCTCTGTAGTTAGTAGAACATGGTCCTCTGTAGTTCAGTCAGTAGAACATGGTCCTCTGTAGTTCAGTCAGTAGAACACGGTCCTCTGTAGTTCAGTTAGTAGAACATGGTCCTCTGTAGTTCAGTTAGTAGAACATGGTCCTCTGTAGTTCAGTCAGTAGAACATGGTCCTCTGTAGTTCAGTCAGTAGAACACGGTCCTCTGTAGTTCAGTTAGAAGAACATGGTCCTCTGTAGTTCAGTCAGTAGAACATGGTCCTCTGTAGTTCAGTCAGTAGAACACGGTCCTCTGTAGTTAGTAGAACATGGTCCTCTGTAGTTCAGTCAGTAGAACATGGTCCTCTGTAGTTCAGTCAGTAGAACATGGTCCTCTGTAGTTCAGTCAGTAGAACATGGTCCTCTGTTGTTCAGTTAGTGGAACATGGTCCTCTGTAGTTCAGTCAGTAGAACATGGTCCTCTGTAGTTCAGTCAGTAGAACATGGTCCTCTGTAGTTCAGTCAGTAGAACATGATCCTCTGTAGTTCAGTCAGTAGAACATGGTCCTCTGTAGTTCAGTCAGTAGAACATGGTCCTCTGTAGTTCAGTCAGTAGAACATGGTCCTCTGTAGTTAGTAGAACATGGTCCTCTGTAGTTAGTAGAACATGGTCCTCTGTAGTTCAGTCAGTAGAACATGGTCCTCTGTAGTTCAGTCAGTAGAACATGGTCCTCTGTAGTTAGTAGAACATGGTCCTCTGTAGTTCAGTCAGTAGAACATGGTCCTCTGTAGTTAGTAGAACATGGTCCTCTGTAGTTCAGTCAGTAGAACATGGTCCTCTGTAGTTCAGTCAGTAGAACATGGTCCTCTGTAGTTAGTAGAACATGGTCCTCTGTAGTTCAGTCAGTAGAACATGGTCCTCTGTAGTTCAGTCAGTAGAACATGGTCCTCTGTAGTTCAGTCAGTAGAACATGGTCCTCTGTAGTTCAGTCAGTAGAACATGGTCCTCTGTAGTTAGTAGAACATGGTCCTCTGTAGTTCAGTCAGTAGAACATGGTCCTCTGTAGTTAGTAGAACATGGTCCTCTGTAGTTCAGTCAGTAGAACATGGTCCTCTGTAGTTCAGTCAGTAGAACACGGTCCTCTGTAGTTCAGTTAGTAGAACATGGTCCTCTGTAGTTCAGTTAGTAGAACATGGTCCTCTGTAGTTCAGTCAGTAGAACATGGTCCTCTGTAGTTCAGTCAGTAGAACACGGTCCTCTGTAGTTCAGTTAGTAGAACATGGTCCTCTGTAGTTCAGTCAGTAGAACATGGTCCTCTGTAGTTCAGTCAGTAGAACACGGTCCTCTGTAGTTAGTAGAACATGGTCCTCTGTAGTTCAGTCAGTAGAACATGGTCCTCTGTAGTTCAGTCAGTAGAACATGGTCCTCTGTAGTTCAGTCAGTAGAACATGGTCCTCTGTTGTTCAGTTAGTGGAACATGGTCCTCTGTAGTTCAGTCAGTAGAACATGGTCCTCTGTAGTTCAGTCAGTAGAACATGGTCCTCTGTAGTTCAGTCAGTAGAACATGGTCCTCTGTAGTTCAGTCAGTAGAACATGGTCCTCTGTAGTTCAGTCAGTAGAACATGGTCCTCTGTAGTTCAGTCAGTAGAACATGGTCCTCTGTAGTTAGTAGAACATGGTCCTCTGTAGTTAGTAGAACATGGTCCTCTGTAGTTCAGTCAGTAGAACATGGTCCTCTGTAGTTCAGTCAGTAGAACATGGTCCTCTGTAGTTAGTAGAACATGGTCCTCTGTAGTTCAGTCAGTAGAACATGGTCCTCTGTAGTTAGTAGAACATGGTCCTCTGTAGTTCAGTCAGTAGAACATGGTCCTCTGTAGTTCAGTCAGTAGAACATGGTCCTCTGTAGTTAGTAGAACATGGTCCTCTGTAGTTCAGTCAGTAGAACATGGTCCTCTGTAGTTCAGTCAGTAGAACATGGTCCTCTGTAGTTCAGTCAGTAGAACATGGTCCTCTGTAGTTCAGTCAGTAGAACATGGTCCTCTGTAGTTAGTAGAACATGGTCCTCTGTAGTTCAGTCAGTAGAACATGGTCCTCTGTAGTTCAGTCAGTAGAACATGGTCCTCTGTAGTTAGTAGAACATGGTCCTCTGTAGTTAGTAGAACATGGCCCTCTGTAGTTCAGTCAGTAGAACATGGTCCTCTGTAGTTCAGTCAGTAGAACATGGTCCTCTGTAGTTAGTAGAACATGGTCCTCTGTATTTAGTAGAACATGGTCCTCTGTAGTTCAGTCAGTAGAACATGGTCCTCTGTAGTTCAGTCAGTAGAACATGGTCCTCTGTAGTTAGTAGAACATGGTCCTCTGTAGTTCAGTCAGTAGAACATGGTCCTCTGTAGTTCAGTCAGTAGAACATGGTCCTCTGTAGTTAGTAGAACATGGTCCTCTGTAGTTCAGTCAGTAGAACATGGTCCTCTGTAGTTAGTAGAACATGGTCCTCTGTAGTTCAGTCAGTAGAACATGGTCCTCTGTTGTTCAGTTAGTAGAACATGGTCCTCTGTAGTTAGTAGAACATGGTCCTCTGTAGTTCAGTCAGTAGAACATGGTCCTCTGTTGTTCAGTTAGTAGAACATGGTGCTTGGATAAATGACATTTTATTATATTATTAGAGAAGTGAGACATAGTGGCTGAGAAACTAAACAGAATCAACCCTGGAATTTAAAACAGTTTTACTCCCTGATAATTATTATTATTATTATAATTATTATTATTATAATTATAAATATTATTATTGTAACTTTTTGGCCTTATTATTGTGTGTGTGCGCCGCATCATGCAGCCGTTAGGGCCGTCCAAACGTCACCATGAGAACATCTCAAATCACACCCCACCAAACAGGGGCTGCAGGGTAGCCTAGTGGTTAGAGTGTTGGACTAGTAACCAGCAGGGTAGTCTAGTGGTTAGAGTGTTGGACTAGTAACCAGCAGGGTAGCCTAGTGGTTAGAGTGTTGGACTAGTAACCAGCAGGGTAGCCTAGTGGTTAGAGTGTTGGACTAGTAACCAGCAGGGTAGTCCAGTGGTTAGAGTGTTGGACTAGTAACCAGCAGGGTAGCCTAGTGGTTAGAGTGTTGGACTAGTAACCAGCAGCGTAGCCTAGTGGTCAGAGTGTTGGACTAGTAACCACAAGGTTGCAAGTTCAAATCCCCGAGCTGACAAGGTACAAATCTGTCATTCTGCCCCTGAACAGGCAGTTAACCCACTGTTCCTAGGCCGTCATTGTAAATAAGAATTTGTTCTTAACCAACTTGCCTAGTTAAATAAAGGTAAAATAAAAAAAAGCCACTGTACCATCTTTATACAATGAGCCACACCAGGCAGTAGCAGCCAAACCTGGCTTTTCAGTAACACTTACATTTCACCCCGTGAGGTGAAGTCAGTTTTTCGACCTTTTCGTGCCTCTTGTGCCAAAAGCTGTATGTTCCAATCCAGCCTGAGGACGTTGGGAGATGACGTTGGAAACGAGCCATTAGGGGGCAACACTTCAACCTTCAAGTAGCTTTCAGCTTTGCCCGTTTAGCATCTGCCTCTTGTGCCAAAAGCTGTATGTTCCAATCCAGCCTTAGAAAGTTGTTTTTTAAACCTCAACCATTCTGAGTTAATGCCGAACCTCAAGATTTCAGAGTTAGTAGTTAAACTTAGCCTCAAACACCTTGAAATTTGGAACAACTTTCGAAATGTTATGTTTGTGAAACATGGAGTAACGTCTTATTCTGACATGAGACTGTAAGAGCTAGTTGATATAGTAGGAACACACACACACGCACGCACGCACGCACACGCACGCCCGCGCACGCCCGCACACACACACACACACACACACACACACACACACACACACACACACACACACACACACACACACACACACACCACCTTCAACTCCCATTGGACCGGTCTGTAATTTCAGCCAAGCCTGTGTAACATGGTAATTAAACACACACAGTAATTTACCCAGATGGGATGAGATCTACACATTAATCCTTACGGGTCGCTGGTCACCCTTTTCTTGCTGCGCTTTAGAGTAGAGGGCCATGAACAGATTACCGCAGCCCTTATGCAGCTTTATCTCTGAGACGCACGCGGCGAGCGGAGGTGGAAAGGTTGGCTTTAAATCACAGAGTCAATCATCTCGTCCATATGGGACAGCAGCGATTGGGGATATCATTAAGACGGGTGTCGTTGAGAGTGAAGGGGTTGCATGAAAGAGAATACAGAGAACTCCCTTGTCCCACCAGAACTGGTCCCAGAAGGCTTTGCTTATAGTTATACATACCTGAATGGGTTGGACCTGATTAAGGGCTGCTTTGGAGGTGTATGGAGGTGGGCTGTTGGGGTGGTGGTGCGTGTGTGTGTCTGTGTCTGTGTCTGTGTGTGTGTGTGTGTGTGTGCGTGTGTGTGTTTGTGTGTGTGTGTGCGTGCGCGCGCGCGTGCGTGTGTGCGAGTGTGCGTGTGTGCGTGCGTGCGCGCGTGCGTGCACGCGTGTGTGTGTGTGCGAGTGTGTGTGTGTGTACGCGTGTGTGTGTGTGTGTGTGTGTGTGTGTGCGTGCGTGCGCGCGTGCGTGTGTGCGAGTGTGCGTGTGTGCGTGTGTGTGTGTGTGTGTGCGTGCGTGCGTGTGTGCGTGTGTGCGTGCGTGCGTGCGTGCGTGCGTGCGTGTGTGTTTGTGTGTGAGTTAGTGTAGAGGTTAACACCTGTCCTCAGAGTCACCCCTGGGATCCACTGAATGATGCCACTTCCAAATCCACACCATGTTGACTTTGTACCTCAGTTAACTGGAGTAACCAACACCTACCACTGTGAAGTAAACTGCGGTGGTTGTACTTGTAGTTATTCAGGTCACTCCGTCGTGAGGCTGGCTGTTCCCATTTAACTGGTGACATCAGAGGGATAGACTAAAAGAGAAACGGAACCACTAACACCTAACGTTACTATGGTGATTTAGAACCACTAACACCTACCGTTACTATGGTGATTTAGAACCACTAACACCTACCGTTACTATGGTGATTTAGAACCACTAACACCTAACATTACTATGGTGATTTAGAACCACTAACACCTAACGTTACTATGGTGATTTAGAACCACTAACACCTACCGTTACTATGGTGATTTAGAACCACTAACACCTAACGTTACTATGGTGATTTAGAACCACTAACACCTACCGTTACTATGGTGATTTAGAACCACTAACACCTACCGTTACAATGGTGACTTAGAACCACTAACACCTAACGTTACAATGGTGACTTAGAACCACTAACACCTACCGTTACTATGGTGATTTAGAACCACTAACACCTATCGTTACAATGGTGACTTAGAACCACTAACACCTACCGTTACTATGGTGATTTAGAACCACTAACACCTATCGTTACAATGGTGACTTAGAACCACTAACACCTAACGTTACAATGGTGACTTAGAACCACTAACACCTACCGTTACTATGATGATTTAGAACCACTAACACCTAACATTACTATGGTGATTTAGAACCACTAACACCTAACGTTACTATGGTAATTTAGAACCACTAACACCTAACGTTACTATGGTGATTTAGAACCACTAACACCTAACGTTACAATGGTGACATAGAACCACTAACACCTAACGTTACTATGGTGACTTAGAACCACTAACACCTAACGTTACTATGGTGATTTAGAACCACCAACACCTAACGTTACTATGGTGACTTAGAACCACTAACACCTAACGTTACTATAGGGACTTAGAACCACCAACACCTAACGTTACTATAGTGACTTAGAACCACTAACACCTAACGTTACTATGGTGACTTAGAACCACTAACAACTAACGTTACTATAGGGACTTAGAACTACTAACACCCAACGTTACTATGGTGACTTAGAAATATTCACATTGTAAGTCTACAGATCTTGACACTGAATACAGACTTGTTTAAATTACATGAACGTCTGAGGCCTTTTGACCCAATATGCTGAGACATAAAGATTGGTTCTGCCTGACTCAATTAAATTCATTCATCCCAATTAAAACATCTGGGTCTTTGTCCTTACAAGAGGGGTTATATAACTGAACTGTCATTACCTCCTCAGCATCTGCTTATCAAGAAAATGCATTATATATACAATATATCCAAGTATGTGGATACCCTTTCAAATTAGTGGATTCAGCTATTTCAGTGTTGTTATTTGGGCCGTGAATTGGCAAGGACCACACAATACAATATTATCATGATACATTATATATACAAAAGTATGTGGACACCCCTTCAGATTAGTGGATTCGGGCTATTTCAGCCACACCCGTTGCTGACAGGTGTATAAAATCAGGCACACAGACATTTAATCTCCATAGACAAACATTGGCAGTAGAATGGCCCGTAATGAAGAGCTCAGTGACTTTCAACGTGGCACCGTCCTAGGATGCCACCTTTCCAACAAGTCAGTTCGTTAAATTTCTGCCCTGTTGGATCTGCCCCAGTCAACTGTAAGTGCTGTTGTTGTGAAGTGGAAAGTCTAGGAGCAGCAATGGCACAGATGTGAAGTGGTAGGCCACACAAGCTTACAGAATGGGACCGCCCAGTGCTGAAGCTAGAATTGTGTAAAAACCGTCTGTCCTCGGTTGTAACAATCACTCCCGTGTTCCGAAATGATTCTGGACCCAACGGCAGCACTATAACTGTTCAGCAGGAGCTTCATGAAATGGGTTTTCATTGGCCAAGCAGCCGCACACAAGCCTACGATCACTGTTTTTCATGTTTCAGGCTCGGCCCCTTAGTTCCAGTGAAGGGAAATCTTAATGCTACAATATACAATGATATTCTAGATGATTTTCTGCTTCAAACTTTGTGGCAGCAGTTTGGGGAAGGCCCTTTCCTGTTTTAGCATGACAATGCCCCCGTGGACAAAGCAAGGTCCATACAGAAATGGTTTGTCGAGCTCGGTGTGGAAGAACTTGACTGTCCTGCACAGAGCCCTGACCTCAACCCCATCAGACACCTTTCAAATTAATTGGAACACAGACTGCGAGCCAGGACTAATCGCCAAAAAATCAGTGTAAGACCTCTCTAATGCTCTTGTGGCTGAATGGAAGCAAGTCCCCACAGCAATGCTCCAACATCTAGTGAAAAGCCTTCCCAGAAGAGTGGGCTGTTATAGCAGCAAAGGGGGGGGGACCAACTCCATATTAATGCCCAACATGAGATATTTGACTAGCAGGTGTCCACATACTTTTGTCCCTGTAGTGTAGGTTCTGGCTTCAGACTTTCTTAAATTAGCATAATGCTAGCGAGGCTGGCAGTATTGTCTACGTTCAATGGCACCGTTTATTTTTAAATCTGACTAATAAAAAAAAAATCCTATTTGGAAAGACATTTTTTAATTCTAATTATTTCAGTGTATAATGTTGAGATTCAACCCTACCGCAGGTTATA
The DNA here is from genome assembly GCF_013265735.2 of Oncorhynchus mykiss. Taxonomy (NCBI): domain Eukaryota; kingdom Metazoa; phylum Chordata; class Actinopteri; order Salmoniformes; family Salmonidae; genus Oncorhynchus; species Oncorhynchus mykiss. The sequence continues at coordinate 5,818,671 of NC_048580.1, forward strand.
GGCATTGTGGCTTTAGCCCAATGAGTCCCACCGTAATGCAGGCACGTTTTTGATTTCTGTGTTATGCTATTTGGATTTGTCTATTTTCTTCCGCATCCATTGGTACCAACCATTAGTCTGTGTGATTAACTGGGGCTTGAGCTAGAGCCGTGTTTCTAGGACAAGGGCAGATCCCGAAGGGTGCAGGGTCTTTTATTCACAAATGACTGTAGTGTCCGAATGGTTGGAGCTACAAATTATTAAAAGATGATTCCGTGAAAAGCTGAGAACCTCACAAAACCCGCACCAGCAACATGTTATGCTCTATGACAATCTACACAAGGATCGTTAAAAGGAAAGAGGTTCTTCTACATAGAAGATCATAGGAAATCCCAGGACATAGTGTCTATAACACTGTAAGGGGTTCTTCTACATAGAAGATCATAGGAAATCCCAGGACATAGTGTCTATAACACTGTAAGGAGTTCTTCTACATAGAAGATCATAGGAAATCCCAGGACATAGTGTCTATAATACTGTAAGGAGTTCTTCTACATAGAAGATCATAGGAAATCCCAGGACATAGTGTCTATAACACTGTAAGGAGTTCTTCTACATAGAAGATCATAGGAAATCCCAGGACATAGTGTCTATAACACTGTAAGGAGTTCTTCTACATAGAAGATCATAGGAAATCCCAGGACATAGTGTCTATAACACTGTAAGGAGTTCTTCTACATAGAAGATCATAGGAAATCCCAGGACATAGTGTCTATAACACTGTAAGGAGTTCTTCTACATAGACGATCATAGGAAATCCCAGGACATAGTGTCTATAACACTGCAAGGAGTTCTTCTACATAGAAGATCATAGGAAATCCCAGGACATAGTGTCTATAACACTGTAAGGAGTTCTTCTACATAGAAGATCATAGGAAATCCCAGGACATAGTGTCTATAACACTGTAAGGAGTTCTTCTACATAGAAGATCATAAGAAATCCAAGGACATAGTGTCTATAACACTGTAAGGGGTTCTTCTACATAGAAGATCATAGGAAATCCCAGGACATAGTGTCTATAACACTGTAAGGGGTTCTTCAACATAGAAGATCATAGGAAATCCCAGGACATAGTGTCTATAACACTGTAAGGGGTTCTTCTACATAGAAGATCATAGGAAATCCCAGGACATAGTGTCTATAACACTGTAAGGAGTTCTTCTACATAGAAGATCATAGGAAATCCCAGGACATAGTGTCTATAACACTGTAAGGGGTTCTTCTACATAGAAGATCATAGGAAATCCCAGGACATAGTGTCTATAACACTGTAAGGAGTTCTTCTACATAGAAGATCATAGGAAATCCCAGGACATAGTGTCTATAACACTGTAAGGGGTTCTTCTACATAGAAGATCATAGGAAATCCCAGGACATAGTGTCTATAACACTGTAAGGAGCACTTCTACATAGAAGATCATAGGAAATCCCAGGACATAGTGTCTATAACACTGTAAGGGGTTCTTCTACATAGAAGATCATAGGAAATCCCAGGACATAGTGTCTATAACACTGTAAGGGGTTCTTCTACATAGAAGATCATAGGAAATCCCAGGACATAGTGTCTATAACACTGTAAGGGGTTCTTCTACATAGAAGATCATAGGAAATCCCAGGACATAGTGTCTATAACACTGTAAGGGGTTCTTCTACATAGAAGATCATAGGAAATCCCAGGACATAGTGTCTATAACACTGTAAGGAGTTCTTCTACATAGAAGATCATAGGAAATCCCAGGACATAGTGTCTATAACACTGTAAGGGGTTCTTCTACATAGAAGATCATAGGAAATCCCAGGACATAGTGTCTATAACACTGTAAGGAGTTCTTCTACATAGAAGATCATAGGAAATCCCAGGACATAGTGTCTATAACACTGTAAGGGGTTCTTCTACATAGAAGATCATAGGAAATCCCAGGACATAGTGTCTATAACACTGTAAGGGGTTCTTCTACATAGAAGATCATAGGAAATCCCAGGACATAGTGTCTATAACACTGTAAGGAGTTCTTCTACATAGAAGATCATAGGAAATCCCAGGACATAGTGTCTATAACACTGTAAGGGGTTCTTCTACATAGAAGATCATAGGAAATCCCAGGACATAGTGTCTATAACACTGTAAGGAGTTCTTCTACATAGAAGATCATAGGAAATCCCAGGACATAGTGTCTATAACACTGTAAGGAGTTCTTCTACATAGAAGATCATAGGAAATCCCAGGACATAGTGTCTATAACACTGTAAGGAGTTCTTCTACATAGAAGATCATAGGAAATCCCAGGACATAGTGTCTATAACACTGTAAGGGGTTCTTCTACATAGAAGATCATAGGAAATCCCAGGACATAGTGTCTATAACACTGTAATAACCTCACATAGTTTTTTATAATTTTTTATTTGCTTTGGAGGACAGTATTTTCTTTATTGACGTTTGTCAAGAAAACTCATGAATGAAACTGTTTATGCAAATTGTTTTGTGTTCTTCTTGTAGCCCTGGTTTACCTGAAAAGAAAATGTGAAAACGTTTCATTGTGAGGCTAAATTTAGGGTCTGGACATGGAGATAAATAATAGTCAGATAAATGAAAAGCCCATTTGTTTTGCTGGAACCTTGGGTCTGATAGGATTAAAGGCCATTTGTTTTGCTGGAACCTTGGGTCTGATAGGATTAAAGGCCATTTGTTTTGCTGGAACCTTGGGTCTGATAGGATTAAAGGCCATTTGTTTTGCTGGAACCTTGGGTCTGATAGGATTAAAGGCCATTTGTTTTGCTGGAACCTTGGGTCTGATAGGATTAAAGGCCATTTGTTTTGCTGGAACCTTGGGTCTGATAGGATTAAAGGCCATTTCTGTTTGAGCTAACATACATACAGTGTATAACATTTACCGCAAATGGGATTTCTGCAAATAGCGGTAGCATAGCCTCTAAAAGCCACTATAACACGCGATCTGATCAATTCCCTGCCAAAGCTTGAGAAATGACGACTTTCAAAATTACAGATCAGACATTTATTAAATAACAATCGAAGAAAAGCAAATTACTTTAATCCTGCAGTATAATAGCAACGATTAGCATAGACACCAAATCAGAATCTATCCTACCACGACGCTGTACCTCTAATCTACACCCATCACTGATGTGAAAATAGTTATTGATGTAAAAAATAAATATTCTCCAACAGACCTGAGTGAACTTGAAGTTAATTACATGAGACTATTATGCCGGGATTCAATGTAATCAGTTATATATATATATATATATATATATATATATATAAATATAAATATACAGTATATATATACGTTATTAGGTTATTTCTGATTCAGCCGACATCTGCAGCATTTTACGTGAATGTGAGAGCCGCAAAAGCGAGAACATTGCCTTTATTTAAAGAGGTGGCGAGCAGAAAAGGCGTGATTGGATTGAATGCCAGCCCAAGACACCTCCCTCTAGCATCTACACTGTTTACATAATGCTCAATTACCTACTTTAGTCAGCTCTGACAGGACTCAAGCTGTGGTTTCTCTGTTCTCTCTGTGTGACTGTTATAGCCAGCGTCTTGGTTCCTGAGAAGAAGAAAGAAAAAAACATTGATAATCTGCAATCAGAATAAACCACGAGTAATTAACGAAACTGCATGCAAGGTGGGTTGTACAGTGTTATTACAGAGAGTGACTTGTGGCCAAGTTTGAATCTGAGAAAACATTTTCTTCCATTTAGCCACATGTAAACAGAGCTGCGTGAACTTAGAAAAAACTCCTAGAGACTGCCCTTTAACATCTCTCTGTGTGAATAAATAATTTATTTACATAGGCTGAATGCCCAATTATCTACCTAGCTAGAGCTGACGGGATTCAGTAAATGGTTCTCTGTTCTCTCTGTCTGACTGTTACTGCCACAGCAAGAGAAAAAACATTGAAGTCTGTAATCAGAATCAACAACATGAAATTACTGAACAGTGACTTACAAGACCCTGCACGAAAGGTGGTTTATACATTGTTATTACAGAGAGTGGGTTGTTTAAATAAAAAAATGGAAAACTTTTGTTCCATTTATAGCCACATGTAAAAGGGGCAGATACATACAAAGCAAAAAAAATAAACACATCTGTTGCATCTGAGTTCTCGTTGTACGTGGGAACAATGTGATAGCTTAGTAAAAGAGACACGGGTCTCTTGCCTACCTAATTAGGTATTCCCACTCACCTTCTCTCCGTTAGAGCATTGGACAGATGCTCCATTGGTAGAGTTAACCACCGCACAGTTTCTGTTCGTCTACTGCTTTCAGGAAATCACGGTGAGGCTATACAGCTGCTTCTCATTGAGCCTCCCCATGTTCCTGTTGTTTTTTTGGTATTTTCTTGGCTTTAAAAAAAAAAACACACAACCCCGTTATTGATTGGGCCACAAGTTCAAACCCTGGGTTGGAGTCCGTTTTGCCATTGCCATTGCCTCAAAGCAGCGCAGCCTTCCCCAAGACAGCGTTGTCAGGGCTTAAGTCAAGTCTCGGATTTCTCTACCGTCCCCAGAGAGTACCACAACCTTTCCTGGAGGCTTTCAGCAAGGCACGGGCTACTTCTCTTCGCCCGCATCGTCCTTATGATTGCGCCATTGATCTCCTCCCAGGCACCACACCGCCCCGCGCTAGGTTATATTCTCTATCTGGACTGGAGACCAAGGCCATGGAGGAGTAACATAGAGGAGTCTCTGGCTACTTGGGCTGTCCGTCGGTCTGCTCATTCTGCCGGCGCAGGGTGTTTCTTTGTGGAGAAGAACGAAGAAGAACCCTGCATCTGTGCATTTACTACCGGGGTCTTAAGAATCATTACCCCCTACCACTCTTCTCCTTGACTTTTGAACCTCTCTGGGGGGGCCACCATCTTCTCCAAAATGGACCTTCGGAATGCCTACCACCTGGTTCGGATACGCGAAGGAGATGAGTGGAAGACAGCCTTCAACACAGCCAGCAGACATTATGAGTACCAGGTCATGCCGTTTGGACTCACCAACGTCCCCCGCTGTTTTCCAGGCTCTGGTAAACGATGTGCTCTGGGACATGCTAAACCAGTTTGTGTTCGTCTACCTTGACAACATCCTGTTTTATTTCCCGGTCTGCCCAAGAACATGTTCTTCATGTCAGACAGGAGAACCAATAGTTCGTGAAAGCTATGTCAATGCAGAGATATGTCAATGCTGAGGGAAATGTCCAGATAGATCCTGGAAAAGTAAAAGCATTGGATTGGCCTCAACACACGTCCAGGGTGCAGTTGGCCTCAACACACGTCCAGGGTGCAGTTGGCCTCTACACACGTTCAGGGTGCAGTTGCAACGTTTCCTAGGGTTTGCTAACTTCCACCGCCGTTTCATTTGTGGTTACAGCACCCTGGCGGCAACCCCTTTCTCTGCACTCACCGTTTACATGGTCTTCAGCTGCGGCTAACCGTCTGTTTGTGCCTGATGTGGTCCGGTCTCAGGTCCTAGAATGGGCTCACTTCTCCAGGCTTACCTGTCATCCTGGTACTCGTCAGACCCTGGCTTTCCTTCGTCAACGCTTCTGGTGGCCTACCATGGTTCCTGATGTCTTGGCCTTCGTCGCCGCATGCATGGTATGCTTGTAAAGCAAGACTCTGCGGCAAGCTCCATCAGGCTTCCTACAGTCACTTCCTGTCCCTCATCGCCCCTGGTCCCATATTTCTCTGGATTGTCTCGGACTTCAGTTCTCGTTCCAATTCTGGAAGGCGTTCTGCACTCTTATTGGGTCGTCAGCCAGCCTGTCCTCTGGGTTTCATCCCCAATCTAATGGCCAGTTGGAGCTTGCCAATCAAGATACGGAGACTGCACTCCGGTGTCTGGTTGCCAGTAACTCCACCACCTGGAGTCAGCACCTGGTCTGGGTGGAATATGCCAGGAATACTCTCCCCTGCTCGGCCACTGGACTATCCCATTTCTAATGCTCATTGGGGTATCAGTCCCCGCTCTTCCCAGAGCAAGAAGTTGAGGTCAACGTACCTTCAGCCCATATGTTCGTCTGCCGCTGTCGGTGTACCTGGAAAAGAGAGGCTCTTCTCCAGACCAGCTCTAGGCATCGTCGACGAGCTGACCGCCACCGGACTCTGTCCTGGTTTTGACCTTTTGCCTGTCCACGACTATTCTCTTGCCCTTTTGGATTGTTAATAAACATCTTGGACTCTAAGCATCTGCCTCCTGTGTCTGCATCTAGGTCTCGCCTTGTGCCCTTATACACTGTTCTTCCTGGTATTACTTATTCTATTAAAGTTTATGTTTCTGCCTCTTGGCCTTTTGTCAGAACTTTTGGTACAGTACAAAGACAAATTGTAATGCCAAAAACCCCTGTGTAGAATATGTGCTGGACAATGCCCTTTGGAATGAACTATACTTCCATAATGTTTCAGTATCTCCCATTCATTTTCTGTTCTCACACAGACTTCACTAAATGATTGATTTAACCAATAAGGCACGAGGGTGTGTGGTGTACAGCCAATATACATATATATATATATATATAGGCTAAGGGCTGTTCTTATCCATGACGCAACGTGGAGTGCCTGGATACAGCCCTTAGCTGTGGTATATTGGCCATATACCACAAACCCCTGAGGTGCCTTGTTGCTGTTATAAAATGGTTACCAACGTAATTAGAGCCGAAAAATAAATGTTGTATCATTCCTGTGGTATACAGTCTTATATACCACGTTTGTCAGCCAATCAGCATTCAGGGTTTGAACCACACAGTTTATAATTAATAATATACTATGTATATATACAGTGCCTTGCGAAAGTATTCGGCCCCCTTGAACTTTGCGACCTTTTGCCACATTTCAGGCTTCAAACATAAAGATATAAAACTGTATTTTTGGGACACAATCATGAAGTGGAACGACATTTATTGGATATTTCAAACTTTTTTAACAAATCAAAAACTGAAAAATTGGGCGTGCAAAATTATTCAGCCCCTTTACTTTCAGTGCAGCAAACTCTCTCCAGAAGTTCAGTGAGGATCTCTGAATGATCCAATGTTGACCTAAATGACTAATGATGGTAGATACAATCCACCTGTGTGTAATCAAGTCTCCGTATAAATGCACCTGCACTGTGATAGTCTCAGAGGTCCGTTAAAAGCGCAGAGAGCATCATGAAGAACAAGGATCACACCAGGCAGGTCCGAGATACTGTTGTGAAGAAGTTTAAAGACGGATTTGGATACAAAAAGATTTCCCAAGCTTTAAACATCCCAAGGAGCACTGTGCAAGCGATAATATTGAAGTGGAAGGAGTATCAGACCACTGCAAATCTACCAAGACCTGGCCGTCCCTCTAAACTTTCAGCTCATACAAGGAGAAGACTGATCAGAGATGCAGCCAAGAGGCCCATGATCACTCTGGATGAACTGCAGAGATCTACAGCTGAGGTGGGAGACTCTGTCCATAGGACAACAATCAGTCATATATTGCACAAATCTGGCCTTTATGGAAGAGTGGCAAGAAGAAAGACATTTCTTAAAGATATCCATAAAAAGTGTCATTTAAAGTTTGCCACAAGCCACCTGGGAGACACTCCAAACATGTGGAAGAAGGTGCTCTGGTCAGATGAATCCAAAATTGAACTTTTTGGCAACAATTCAAAACGTTATGTTTGGCGTAAAAGCAACACAGCTCATCACCCTGAACACACCATCCCCACTGTCAAACATGGTGGTGGCAGCATCATGGTTTGGGCCTGCTTTTCTTCAGCAGGGACAGGGAAGATGGTTAAAATTGATGGGAAGATGGATGGAGCCAAATACAGGACCATTCTGGAAGAAAACCTGATGGAGTCTGCAAAAGACCTGAGACTGGGATGGAGATTTGTCTTCCAACAAGACCATGATCCAAAACATAAAGCAAAATCTACAATGGAATGGTTAAAAAATAAACATATCCATGTGTTAGAATGGCCAAGTCAAAGTCCAGACCTGAATCCAATCGAGAATCTGTGGAAAGAACTGAAAACTGCTGTTCACAAATGCTCTCCATCCAACCTCACTGAGCTCGAGCTGTTTTGCAAGGAGGAATGGGAAAAAATGTCAGTCTCTCGATGTGCAAAACTGATAGAGACATACCCCAAGCGACTTACAGCTGTAAGTAATCGCAGCAAAAGGTGGCGCTACAAAGTATTAACTTAAGGGGGCTGAATAATTTTGCACGCCCAATTTTTCAGTTTTTGATCTGTTAAAAAAGTTTGAAATATCCAATAAATGTCAATCCACTTCATGATTGTGTCCTACTTGTTGTTGATTCTTCACAAAAAAATACAGTTTTATATCTTTATGTTTGAAGCCTGAAATGTGGCAAAAGGTCGCAAAGTTCAAGGGGGCCGAATACTTTCGCAAGGCACTGTATATACATATATATACTATATTTTCTACATTGTAGAATAAAAGTGAAGACATCAAAACAATGAAATTTATTTTTATTTTTTTATTTCACCTTTATTTAACCAGGTAGGCTAGTTGAGAACACCTTTATTTAACCAGGTAGGCTAGTTGAGAACACCTTTATTTAACCAGGTAGGCTAGTTGAGAACACCTTTATTTAACCAGGTAGGCAAGTTGAGAACAAGTTCTCATTTACAATTGCGACCTGGCCAAGATAAAGCAAAGCAGTTCGACACATACAACGACACAGAGTTACACATGGAGTAAAACAAACATACAGTCAATAATACAGTATAAACAAGTCTATATACGATGTGAGCAAATGAGGTGAGATAAGGGAGGTAAAGGCAAAAAGGCCATGGTGGCAAAGTAAATACAGTATAGCAAGTAAAACACTGGAATGGTAGATTTGCAATGGGAGAATGTGCAAAATAGAAATACAAATAATGGGGTGCAAAGGAGCAAAATAAATAAATAAATTAAATACAGTAGGGAAAAGAGGTAGTTGTTTGGGCTAAATTATAGGTGGACTATGTACAGGTGCAGTAATCTGTGAGCTGCTCTGACAGTTGGTGCTTAAAGCTAGTGAGGGAGATAAGTGTTTTTTTTGTAGTTCGTTCCAGTCATTGGCAGCAGAGAACTGGAAGGAGAGGCGACCAAAGAAACAATTGGTTTTGGGGGTGACTAGAGAGATATACCTGCTGGAGCGTGTGCTACAGGTGGGAGATGCAATGGTGACCAGCGAGCTGAGATAAGGGGGGACTTTACCTAGCAGGGTCTTGTAGATGACATGGAGCCAGTGGGTTTGGCGACGAGTATGAAGCGAGGGCCAGCCAACGAGAGCGTACAGGTCGCAATGGTGGGTAGTATATGGGGCTTTGGTGACAAAACGGATTGCACTGTGATAGACTGCATCCAATTTGTTGAGTAGGGTATTGGAGGCTATTTTGTAAATGACATCGCCAAAGTCGAGGATTGGTAGGATGGTCAGTTTTACAAGGGTATGTTTGGCAGCATGAGTGAAGGATGCTTTGTTGCGAAATAGGAAGCCAATTCTAGATTTAACTTTGGATTGGAGATGTTTGATATGGGTCTGGAAGGAGAGTTTACAGTCTAACCAGACACCTAAGTATTTGTAGTTGTCCACGTATTCTAAGTCAGAGCCGTCCAGAGTAGTAATGTTGGACAGGCGGGTAGGTACAGGTAGTGATCGGTTGAAGAGCATGCATTTAGTTTTACTTGTATTTAAGAGCAATAGGAGGCCACGGAAGGAGAGTTGTATGGCATTGAAGCTTGCCTGGAGGGTTGTTAACACAGTGTCCAAAGAAGGGCCAGAAGTATACAGAATGGTGTCGTCTGCGTAGAGGTGGATCAGAGACTCACCAGCAGCAAGAGCGACCTCATTGATGTATACAGAGAAGAGAGTCGGTCCAAGAATTGAACCCTGTGGCACCCCCATAGAGACTGCCAGAGGTCTGGACAGCAGACCCTCCGATTTGACACACTGAACTCTATCAGATAACACATATGGAATCATGTAGTAACCATAAAAGTGTTAAACAAATCAACATACATTTTATATTTGAGATTCTTCAAATAGCCACCATTTGCCTTAATGACAGCTTTGCACACTCTTAGCGTTCTCTCAACCAGCTTCATGAGGTAGTCACCTGGAATGCATTTCAATTAACAGGTGTGCATTCTTAAAAGTTAATTTGTGGAATTTCTTAATGCATTTGAGATAATCAGTTGTGTTGTTACAAGGTAAGGGGGTATACAGAAGATGGCCCTATTTGGTAAAAGACCAAGACCATATTATGGCAAGAACAGCTCAGATAAGCAAAAAGAAACGACAGTCCATCATTACTTTAAGAGATGAAGGTCAGTCAATACAGGAACATTTTTTGAGTTTAAGTTTCTTCAAGTCGCAAAAACCATCAAGCGCTATGATGAAATTAAAAAATTGATTTATATAGACCTTCTTACATCAGCTGATATCTCAAAGTGCTGTACAGAAACACAGCCTAAAACCCCAAACAGCAAGCAATGCAGGTGTAGAAGCACGGTGGCTCGGAAAAACTCCCTAGAAAGTAATGCAGGTGTAGAAGCACGGTGGCTCGGAAAAACTCCCTAGAAAGTAATGCAGGTGTAGAAGCACGGTGGCTAGGAAAAACTCCCTAGAAAGGCCAAAACCTAGGAAGAAACCTAGAGAGGAACCAGGCTATGTGGGGTGGGCCAGTCCTCTTCTGGCTGTGCCGGGTGGAGATTATAACGGAACATGGCCAAGATGTTCAAATGTTCATAAATTATCAGCATGGTCAAATAATAGTAATCACAGTGGTTGTCAAGGGTGCAGCAAGTCAGCACGGCCAGCTGGAATGGGGACAGCAAGGAGTCATCATTTTTTTTTTTATTTCACCTTTATTTAACCAGGTAGGCTAGTTGAGAAAAAGTTCTCATTTGCAACTGCGATCATGCCAGGTAGTCCTGAGGCATGGTCTTAGGGTTCAGGTCCTCTGAGAGACAGAAACAAAGAAAGAGAGAAACAGAGAATTAGAGAGAGCATACTTAAATTCACACAGGACACCAGATAAGGCAGGAGAAATATTCCAGATATAACAAACGAACCCTAGCCCCCCGACACATAAACTAATGCAGCATAACTACTGCATGCTGAGACAGGAGGGGTCAGGAGATACTCTGGCCACATCTGATGATATCCCTGGACAGGGCCAAACAGGCAGGATATAACCCCACCCACTTTTCCAAAGCACAGCCCCTACACCACTAGAGGGATATCTTCAACCACCAACTTACCATCCTGAGACAAGGCCGAGTATAGCCCACAAAGGTCTCCGCCACGGAATAACCCAAGGGGGGGGCGCCAACCCAGACAGGAAGATCACGTCAGTGACTCAACCCACTCAAGAGACGCACCCCTCCTAGGGACGGCATGAAAGAGCACCAGTAAGCCAGTGACTCAGCCCCTGTAATATGGTTAGGCAGAGGCAGAGAATCCCAGGCAGAGGCAGAGAATCCCAGTGGAAAGAGGGGAACCGGCCAGGCAGAGACAGCAAGGTTGCTTCATTGCTCCAATGCCTTTCCGTTCACCTTCACACTCCTGGGCCAGACTACACTCAATCATAGGACCTACTGAAGAGATGAGTCTTCAATAAAGACTTAAAGGTTGAGACCCAGTCTGCGTCTCTCACATGGGTAGGCAGACCGTTCCATAAAAATGGAGCTCTATAGGAGAAAGCCCTGCCTCCAGCTGTTTGCTTAGAAATTCTAGGTGCCAGTAAGGAGGCCTGCGTCTTATGACCATAGCGTACGTGTAGGTATGTAAGGCAGGACCAAATCAGAAAGAGCCCATGTAATTCTTTGTAGGTTAGCAGTAAAACTTTGGCATCAGTCATTGCCTTAACAGGATGCCGGTGTAGGGAGGCTAGCACTGGAGTAATATGATCACAGTTTTTGGTTCTAGTCAGGATTCTAGCAACCGTATTTAGCACTAACTGAAGTCTATTTAGTGCTTTCTCCAGGTAGACGGAAAGTAGAGTAATGCAGTAGTCTGACCTAGAAGTGACAAAAGCATGGATGATTTTTGCAACGTTACGTAGATGGAAAAAAGCTAGAAAGTTTGCAGCCATCCACTTCCTTATGTCTGAAACGCAGGCTTCCGGCGAGGGTAATTTTGGGGCTTCACAATTTTTCATCAAAATGTACAGCTGTGTGTTATCCACATGGCAGTGAAAGTTAACATTATGTTTCCGAATGACATCCCCAAAAGGTAAAATATATAGCGAAAACAATAGTGGTCCTAAAACGGAACCTTGAGGAACACCGAAATTTACAGTTGATTTGTCAGAGGACAAACCATCCACAGAGACAAACTGATATCTTTCCGACAGATAAGATCTAAACCAGGCCAGAACTTGTCCGTGTAGACCAATTTGGGTTTCCAATCTCTCCAAAAGAATGTGGTGATCGATGGTATCAAAAGCAGCACTAAGGTCTAGGAGCACGAGGACAGATGCAGAGCCTCGGTCTGACGCCATTAAAAGGTAATTTACCACCTTCTCAGTGCTATGATGGGGTCTAAAACCGAAGCATTTCGCATACATTGTTGCTCTTCAGGAAGGCAGTGAGTTGCTGCACAACAGCTTTCTCAAAAATGTTTGAGAGGGATGGGAGACTCGATATAGGCCGATAGTTTTTAATATTTTCTGGGTCTAGCTTTGGCTTTTTCAAGAGAGGCTTTATTACTGCCTTTTACTCACTTTTAGTGAGTTTGGTACACATCCGGTGGATAGAGGGCCGTTTATTATGTTCAACATAGGAGGGCCAAGCACAGGAAGCAGCTCTTTCAGTAGTTTAGTTGGAATAGAGGCCAGTATGCAGCTTGAAGGTTTAGAGGCCATGATTATTTTCATCATTGTGTCAAGAGATATTATACTAAAACACTTGAGTGTCTCCCTTGATCCTAGGTCCTGGCAGAGTTGTGCAGACTCAGGACGACTGAGCTTTGGAGGGAAAAAAAGAGGAGTCCGTAATTTGCTTTCTAATTAATGATCATGATCTTTTCCTCAAAGAAGTTCATGAATGTATTACTGCTGAAATGAAAGCCCTCCTCTCTTTGGGAATGTTGCTTTTTAGTTAGCTTTGCGACAAAGTATCAAAAATACATTTTGGATTGTTCTTATTTTCCTAAATTAAGTTGTAAAAATAGGATGATCGAGCAGCAGTGAGGGCTCTTTGATACGGCACGGTACTCTCTCATGAGGACCGCCACAGGAATGGAAGACCCAGAGTTACCTCTGCTGCAGAGGATACGTTCATTAGAGTTACCAGCCTCAGAAATTGCAGCCCAAATAAATTTTCACAGAGGTCAAGTATCAGACACATCTCAAAATCAAATGTTAAGAGGAGACTATGTGAATCAGACCTTCATCGTCGAATTGATGCAAAGAAACCACTCCTAAAGGACACCAATAAGAAGAGACTTGCTTGGGCCAGAAAACACAAGCAATGGAAATTAGACCAGTGGAAATTTGTCCTTTGGCCTGGAGCCCAAATGTGAGATTTTTGGTTCCAACCACCTGTGTCTTTGTGAGATGTGGTGTGGGTGAACGGATGATCTCTGCATGTGTGGTTCCCACCATAAAGCATGGAGGAGGAGGTGTTATGGTGTGGGGGTGTTTTGCTGGTGACACTCAACCTGCATGGCTACCACAGTATTCTACAGCGATATGCCATCCCATCTGATTTGGGCTTAGTGGGACTATCATTTGTTTTTCAACAGGACAATGACCCAACACAGCTCCAGGCTGTGTAAGGGCTATCTGCTGCCCATGACTGGAACGAATTGCAAACATCTCTGAAGCTGGAGACTCACATCTCCCTCACTAGCTTTAAGCACCAGCTGTCAGAGCAGTTTACAGATCACTACACCTGTACATAGCCTATCTGTAAACAGCCCATCTATCTACCTACCTCATCCCCAAACTGGTATCTATTTATTTATTTTGCTCCTTTGCACCCCAGTATCTCTACCTGCACATTCATCTTCTGCCGATCTACCATTCCAGTGTTTAATTGCTATATGGTAATTACTTCGCCACCATGGCCTATTTATTTCCTTAACTTACCTCATTTGCACTCACTGTATTTAGACTTTTTGTTTTCTTTTGTTCTACTGTATTATTGACTATATGTTTTGTTTATTCCATGTGTAACTAACTCTGTGTTGTTGTATGTGTCGAATTGTTAGGCTTTATCTTGGCCAGGTCACAGTTGCAAATGGGAACTTGTTCTCAACTAGCCTACCTGGTTAAATAAAGGTGTTCTCAACTAGCCTACCTGGTTAAATAAAGGTGTTCTCAACTAGCCTACCTGGTTAAATAAAGGTGAAAAAAAAAATTAAATAACATTTTGTCACCAAATAATTGACTAAAACAATGTTTTATAATGAAGGTCTACAGTAGCCTCAACAGCACTTGGTAAGGTAGCACCATGGTGTAGCTGGAGGACAGCTAGCTTCCGTTCTCCTCTGGGTACATTGACTTCAATACTAAACCTAGGAGGCTAGTAGGCCTCACCCCCTTCCATAGACATACATGGCAATTATGACCACTTCCAGAGGACGTCCTCCAACCAATCAAAGCCTTTGCAGTATGAACTGACGTGAAAAAAAATGTGAATGTGATCAAATTGAGTTTATATTCAAAATTGGGTTGGCTAGGCTGCTTATACGTTTTTAATCAGACCGATCGATGGCGCAGCTGTAATGGAATGTATCTGATATTTGTATTTACAGCATAGTGCTCTCCTGTTCCCTGATCAAGATGTGATGACTACTCTACACCACTACCATTGTCAACTTTCTCCTGACATGAACCGAAGCCACGTCTCATGTGCGCCCGCTCATCCGCTGACACGTCTCATGTGCGCCCGCTCATCCGCTGACACATCAAGCGCTGTGAGTACCTCTATCAATGTTATCTCATTACTGTATGTAGTAGAGTCAAGCACGTACACAGCCACATTCTTACACATCAGAGATATTACTCTTTGCTTGGACTAGCTCATTCTTAGCTCTTTTGTCTGACTGTGTAGTGTGTTGTGTTATTGTTTTTGTCTTCCCAGTCAAATCCTATCCTGAACAGATCAAGCCTCTGAACACCTCAACTCATGCCCTTATTCAGTCACTGCTATGATCCCTTTCCAACACTGTGTAAGTAGCCCTCTCCTTCCCCATTCCCCATAATATTGTACTATGCATGTCTTTATTAAATGCTTTAAGGTTAAAATAATCAGTCTTTGACGATATTTGAAACACACTTTGTCGTCTCCGTGCGGTCCGAGCTTATACCGTGGGTCTCCCATCCTCCTAAATGTTTTGAGTCACCAGCCTCCACTGGTGTAATGCTATGTTCTTGGGGCTCCCGATGTTCCAGTCTGTAGATTATGGTGTGTTGTCGTTTAAATTAGGACATTTTTTTTTTCCTGCACGTTAACAAGGTTTACATGACAGGATGTTAATATTTTTTATGACATTTCATACTTTCAAAGTGCCTGCTGCCATAGCCATTTAACTGAAACATTGTATAAATTGTTGGAACGAGTGCAATTAGTGGGATTCCTAGTGATTGGCACTAGAGTGATGGATTGCGAGTTATTCCACCTCTGACACAGGAACCCCTATATGTAAACTAAGACCTAGATCCAATCAGTTCTAGCTTTAACCGGCAATGGAAGACACCGGAATAGCGGATGTTTTGGAGCCTTCAAATGGGTGAGTTGCTGCTCTTGCGATCATCGTCATGAAGCCACACCCACCCCACTCGTTCAGAATGAAAAAGTGGAGGCTCTGTAAGGGATAAACGCTGACGTTCTGTACAGTACCTTGGAAATAACCGATGACACAGAGGGATGAGGCGGAACCTCTTAAGGATCGTGCCCTTCATCTCAATTTTCGCCTTAAATGACATACCCAAATCTAACTGCATGTATCTCAGGACCTGAAGCAAGGATATGCATTTTCGTGATACCATTGGAAAGGAAACACTTTGGAGTTTGTCGAAATGTGAAATTAATGTAAAAGAATATAACACATTAAATCTGGTAAAATATAAATATAACATTTTTAAAAAACATGCGTTTTTTCATATTTATTTATTTTTGTATCATCTTTGAAATGAAAAAGCAAGACCACAATGACCTAGGATGCTTGGTGTAATTTAGATGTTGTCCACAAGAGGGCAGCAGTTTGTGTGCAAAGTTTCAAACTGATACATTGAAGAATGACAGCTCTACATAATATTTTGTGTCAAGTATCCCATGTGTCCCTCACGAGTTTGCCCAAATGTACCCAAGTGGCCAAACTAGTCAATTGATACATTTCCAAGTACATAACTATAGAGAACATACAAAAATGCTTTGGTAAGATTTGTTTTTTTTAGTTTACACACTCCCAGGAATGTCATACACGATGGATCATTAGCTTCCCTACATAAAAGGTCACACCTCTAGATGGCCGGGAAGGGAGTGGGTGTGGAGCTAGACACAGCAGAGGGGTCAGACTGGACAAGGGAGTGGGTGTGGAGCTAGACACAGCAGAGGGGTCAGACTGGACAAGCTTGAAGTTTGTTTACTCAGGTATAGTTTCACTGGATGACTTTTACGAGTCAATTTCGATTAAAAGATATCTTTACTTTTACTACAGTATGACAATAGATTCATTTTTCCACCATTGCTCACAGCGTTAAAATTGATCATCTCTCTCTCTCACTCGTCTGTCTGTCTGTCTGTCTGTCTGTCTGTCTGTCTGTCTGTCTGTCCATAAATATAATATAATTCGTACGTACATAAATATATAATAAATATCAAAAATTATAAAATATACGTATACATTTGTACATACATACATACATACATACATACATACGTTAACATGTGACCCTCTGTTTAGGGACAAATAGCATTCTAGTTTGCTCTGGGTTTTTTTGTTAATTCTTTCCAATGTGTCAAGTAATTATCTTTTTGTTTTCTCATGATTTGGTTGGGTCTATTTGTGTTGCTGTCCTGGGGCTCTGTGGGGTGTATTTGTGAACAGAGCCACAGGACCAGCTTGTTTAGGGGGCCCTTCTACAAGTTAATTTCTCTGTACAGTCATGGCCAAAAGTTTTGAATGACACAAATGTTAATTTTCACAAAGTCTGCTGCCTCAGTTTGTATGATGGCAATTTGCATTTTCTCCAGAATGCTATGAAGAGTGATCAGATGAATTGCAACTAATTGCAATGTCCCTCTTTGCCATGCAAATGAACTGAATCCCCCAAAAAACATTTCCACTGCATTTCAGCCCTGCCACAAAAGGATCAGCTGACATCATGTCAGTGATTCTCTCCTAACACAGGTATGAGTGTTTGACGAGGACAAGGCTGGAAATCACTCTGTCATGCTGATTGAGTTCGACTAACAGACTGGAAGCTTCAAAAGGAGGGTGGTGCTTGGAATCATTGTTCGTCCTCTGTCAACCATGGTTAGCTGCAAGGAAACACGTGCCATCATCATTGCTTTGCACAAAAAAAGGCTTCACAGGCAAGGATATTGCTGCCAGTAAGATTGCACCTAAATCAACCATTTATTGGATCATCAAGAACTTCAAGGAGAGCTGTTCAATTGTTGTGAAGGAGGCTTCAGGGAGTCCAAGAAAGTCCAGCAAACGCCAGGACCATCTCCTAAAGTTGATTCAGCTGCGGGATCGGGGCACCACCAGTACAGAGCTTTCTCAGGAATGGCAGCAGGCAGGTGTGAGTGCATCTGCACGCACAGTGAGGCGAAGACTTTTGGAGGATGGCCTGGTGTCAAGAAGGGCAGCAAAGAAACCACTTCTCTCCAAGAAAAACATCAGGGACAGACTGATATTCTGCAAAAGGTACAGGGATTGGACTGCTGAGGACTGGGGTAAAGTCATTTTCTCTGATGAATCCCCTTTCTGATTGTTTGGGGCATTCGCAAAAAAAGGAAATGCTTTACTGCCAACAGTAAAGCATCCTGAGACCATTCATGTGTGGGGTTGCTTCTCAGCCAAGGGACTGGGCTCACTCACAATGTTGCCTAAAAACACAGCCATGTATAAAAATGGTACCCACCCATCCTCCGAGAGCAACTTCTCCCAACCATCCAGGAACAGTTTGGTGACGAACAATGCCTTTTCCAGCAGGATAGAGCACACAAACAAAGTGGCTCGGGGAACAAAACCTCAATATTTTGGGTCCATGGCCAGGAAACTCCCCAGACCTTAATCCCATTGAGAACGGGTGGTCAATCCTCAAGAGGCAGGTGGACAAACAAAACCCCACAAAATCTGACAAACTGATTGATTATGCTAGTGTTTGCCCCATTTTGTGATCTCTGTCTCTGTCTGTCTCTCTCTCTCTCTCTCTCTTTCTGGCCATTGGTCACACCAGTGACTACATTTTTCATCCCCAGAGCTCCTTTGGGGAAATAAGAGTGTTTATGAAGAGTGATCTCTACACATCGCTCTCCTGGGACCTTCACATGGGGCGGAGACATTAAGGGAGGATGAATTATTACAATTACAGAGAGAGAAGAGGAGAAAATAGGAGAGGAGGAGTCGGAGAGGGGAAGAGAGAAGAGGAGAAAATAGGAGAGGATGAGTCGGAGAGGGGAAGAGAAGATGAGATGAGAGAAGAGGAGATGAGAGAAGAGGGGAGAGAAGAGGAGAAAATAGGAGAGGATGAGTTGGAGAGGGGAAGAGAAGATGAGATGAGAGAAGAGGAGATGAGAGAAGAGGGGAGAGAAGAGGAGAAAATAGGAGAGGAGGAGTCGGAGAGGGGAAGAGAGAAGAGGAGAAAATAGGAGAGGAGGAGTCGGAGAGGGGAAGAGAGAAGACGAGATGAGAGAAGAGGGGAGATAAGAGGAGAAAATAGGAGAGGAAGAGTCGGAGAGGGGAAGAGAGAAGACGAGGGTAGAGAATAGGAGAAAATGGAAGAGAGGAGTTGGAGAGGAGAAAAGAGGAGAGAGGAGTTGGAGAGGAGAAAAGAGGAGAGAGGAGTTGGAGAGGAGCGATTTCTAAATCTAACTCAGTTTCATCTACAGATGTAGAAGTAACCTGAAACAAAAGGAAGTGTGAATTTTTATGTGGATTATAATTAATGCACATTTTTGTAGGTGTTGATTAATTTTTCATAAGAGAAAATAAAGTCAGATTTATACATTTCCTGCACAGTTCTACTGTAACAGGGGGATCCAATTAAGGTCCTCCACCTGCACTACATTACCAGGAGCTGTAGTAGGAGCACTACATTACCAGCTGGAGTAGGAGCACTACATTACCAGCTGGAGTAGGAGCACTACATTACCAGGAGCTGTAGTAGGAGCACTACATTACCAGCTGTAGTAGGAGCACAACATTACCAGCTGTATTAGGAGCACTACATTACCAACTGTAGTAGGAACACTACATTACCAGGAGCTGTAGTAGGAGCACTACATTACCAGCTGTAGCAGGAGCACTACATTACCAGGAGCTGTAGTAGGAGCACTACATTACCAGCTGTAGTAGGAGCACTACATTACGAGCTGTATTAGGAGCACTACATTACCAGCTGTATTAGGAGCACTACATTACCAACTGTAGTAGGAGAACTACATTACCAGGAGCTGTAGTAGGAGCACTACATTACCAGCTGTAGTAGGAGCACTACATTACGAGCTGTATTAGGAGCACTACATTACCAGCTGTATTAGGAGCACTACATTACCAACTGTAGTAGGAGAACTACATTACCAGGAGCTGTAGTAGGAGCACTACATTACCAGCTGTAGCAGGAGCAATACATTACCAGCTGTAGTAGGAGCACAACATTACCAGCTGTATTAGGAGCACTATATTACCAACTGTAGTAGGAGCACTACATTACCAGCTGTAGTAGGAGCACAACATTACCAGCTGTAGTAGGAGCACAACATTACCAGCTGTATTAGGAGCACTACATTACCAACTGTAGTAGGAACACTACATTACCAGGAGCTGTAGTAGGAGCACTACATTACCAGCTGTAGTAGGAGCACTACATTACGAGCTGTATTAGGAGCACTACATTACCAGCTGTATTAGGAGCACTACATTACCAACTGTAGTAGGAGAACTACATTACCAGGAGCTGTAGTAGGAGCACTACATTACCAGCTGTAGCAGGAGCAATACATTACCAGCTGTAGTAGGAGCACAACATTACCAGCTGTATTAGGAGCACTATATTACCAACTGTATTAGGAGCACTACATTACCACTAGATGTAGTAGGAGCACTACGTTACCAGATGTAGTAGGAGCACTACATTACCAGCTGTAGTAGAAGCACTACATTACCACTAGATGTAGTAGGAGCACTACATTACCAGGAGCTGTAGTAGGAGCACTACATTACCAGGAGCTGTAGTAGGAGCACTACATTACCAGCTGTATTAGGAGCACTACATTACCAACTGTAGTAGGAGCACTACATTACCAGGAGCTGTAGTAGGAGCACTACATTACCAGCTGGAGTAGGAGCACTACATTACCAACTGTAGTAGGAGCACTACATTACCAGGAGCTGTAGTAGGAGCACTACATTACCAGCTGGAGTAGGAGCACTACATTACCAAGCTGTATTAGGAGCAAAACATTATCAGCTGTATTAGGAGCACTATAATCCCAACTGTAGTAGGATCACTACATTACCAGGAGCTGTAGTAGGAGCACTACATTACCAGCTGTATTAGGAGCACTACATTACCAGCTGTATTAGGAGCACTACATTACCACTAGCTGTAGTAGGAGCACTACATTACCAGCTGTAGTAGGAGCACTACATTACCAGCTGTATTAGGAGCACTACATTACCACTAGCTGTAGTAGGAGCACTACATTACCAGATGTAGTAGGAGCACTACATTACCAGCTGTAGTAGGAGCACTACATTACCAGCTGTAGTAGGAGCACTACGTTACCAGATGTAGTAGGAGCACTACATTACCAGCTGTAGTAGGAGCACTACATTGCCACTAGATGTAGTAGGAGCACTACATTACCAACTGTAGTAAGAGCACTACATTACCAGGAGCTGTAGTAGGAGCACTACATTACCAGCTGTAGCAGGAGCACTACATTACCAGCTGTAGTAGGAGCACTACATTACCAGCTGTAGTAGGAGCACTACATTACCAGCTGTAGTAGGAGCACTACATTACCAGCTGTAGTAGGAGCACTACATTACCAGCTGTAGTAGGAGCACTACATTACCAGCTGTAGTAGGAGCACTACATTACCAGCTGTAGTAGGAGCACTACATTACCAGCTGTAGTAGGAGCACTACATTACCAGCTGTAGTAGAAGCACTACATTACCACTAGATGTAGTAGAAGCACTACATTACCACTAGATGTAGTAGGAGCACTACGTTACCAGATGTAGTAGGAGCACTACATTACCAGCTGTAGTAGAAGCACTACATTACCACTAGATGTAGTAGGAGCACTACGTTACCAGATGTAGTAGGAGCACTACATTACCAGCTGTAGTAGGAGCACTACATTACCAGCTGTAGTAGGAGCACTACATTACCAGCTGTAGTAGGAGCACTGCATTACCAACTGTAGTAAGAGCACTACATTACCAGCTGTAGTAGGAGCACTACATTACCACTAGCTGTAGTAGGAGCACTACATTACCAGCTGTAGTAGGAGCACTACATTACCAGCTGTAGTAGGAGCACTACATTACCAGCTGTATTAGGAGCACTACATTACCAGCTGTAGTAAGAGCACTACATTACCAGGAGCTGTAGTAGGAGCACTACATTACCAGCTGTAGTAGGAGCACTACATTACCAGCTGTAGTAGGAGCACTACATTACCAGCTGTATTAGGAGCACTACATTACCACTAGCTGTAGTAGGAGCACTACATTACCAGATGTAGTAGGAGCACTACATTACCAACTGTAGTAGGAGCACTACATTACCACTAGCTGTAGTAGGAGCACTACATTACCAACTGTAGTAGGAGCACTACATTACCAGCTGTAGTAGGAGCACTACATTACCAGCTGTAGTAGGAGCACTACATTACCACTAGCTGTAGTAGGAGCACTACATTACCAGCTGTAGTAGGAGCACTACATTACCAGCTGTAGTAGAAGCACTACATTACCATCTGTAGTAAGAGCACTACATTACCAGGAGCTGTAGTAGAAGCACTACATTACCAGATGTAGTAGGAGCACTACATTACCAGCTGTAGTAGGAGCACTACATTACCAGCTGTAGTAGGAGCACTACATTACCAGCTGTAGTAGAAGCACTACATTACCAGCTGTAGTAGGAGCACTACATTACCAGGAGCTGTAGTAGAAGCACTACATTACCACTAGATGTAGTAGGAGCACTACGTTACCAGATGTAGTAGGAGCACTACATTACCAGGAGCTGTAGTAGAAGCACTACATTACCACTAGATGTAGTAGGAGCACTACATTACCAGCTGTAGTAGGAGCACTACATTACCAGCTGTAGTAGGATCACTACATTACCAGCTGTAGTAGGAGCACTACATTACCAGGAGCTGTAGTAGAAGCACTACATTACCAGCTGTAGTAGGAGCACTACATTACCACTAGATGTAGTAGGAGCACTACATTACCAGCTGTAGTAGGAGCACTACATTTCCTGCTGTAGTAGGAGCACTACATTACCACTAGATGTAGTAGGAGCACTACATTACCAGCTGTAGTAGGAGCACTACATTACCAGCTGTAGTAGGAGCACTACATTTCCTGCTGTAGTAGGAGCACTACATTACCACTAGCTGTAGTAGGAGCACTACATTACCACTAGCTGTAGTAGGAGCACTACATTACCACTAGCTGTAGTAGGAGCACTACATTACCAGCTGTAGTAGGAGCACTACATTACCAGCTGTAGTAGGAGCACTACATTACCACTAGCTGTAGTAGGAGCACTACATTACCACTAGCTGTAGTAGGAGCACTACATTTCCTGCTGTAGTAGGAGCACTACATTACCTATAGCTGTAGTAGGAGCACTACAT
>NC_048580.1:5846770-5869270 GCF_013265735.2 Oncorhynchus mykiss
TACACATTATTACAACACTGTTTATGGACATAACATTACTTTTGAAATGTCTTTATTAGTTTGGAACTTTGTGAGTGTAATGTTTACTGTTTCCTTTAATTAAAAATGTAATTGAACAGAGAGAGAGATACTGTAGGAGAGGAGACAGACAGACAGACAGACAGACAGACAGACAGACAGACAGACAGACAGACAGACAGACAGGATGCTGAGGAGGGGACACACACACACACACAAACACACACACACAACACACACAAACACACATATAAACAATCAGCACACACACAAACACATACATATAAACACACAACACACACTTATAAACACACAACACACACACATTAACACACACCACACAAACACACATATAAACACACAACACACACGCACATACAAACACACACATATAAACACACACACGACATACAGCACACAACAGACAGAGAGAGAGAGAGAGAGAGAGAGAGAGAGACAGAGAGCCCTTGGCGATAGACCATTAATTGAGATATAAAATATTTGGTTGCCAAGGAAACATTAGATGGAAAGACGAAACCAGACACCAGGTCTAATGACTGATGAAAATACCCACAAAACACACCACGCTGTACTTCCGTTTATCCACACAAGTTATTTTAAGGTAGAAGACTAAGTTATACATTGAATGTCTCAGTAAAGTAGACATTGTTTAATAAGAGTGTGATTCTAAGTGGAAGAATTGAACAAAAGAGAATCTAAAGTTTTACCCCATGGGGAGAGGCGGGTTCATCACATCTCCTGTGTGCTGAATTCTACCTTTAAAACAGACTGGAGACGACAGTGAGCTCTGCGGAGCACAGGAACAACCATCATCATTAGGAAAATCAACAGGAAATGGAGGAACTATGGAAAGTGGTATATAAAGAGACAGAATGGAAGAAAGAGCGGGAGAGAGGGAGAGAGGGATAGATAGAGAGAGAGGGGGATAGAGAGAGAGAGAGAGAGAGAGAGAGAGAGAGGGATAGATAGAGAGGGAGAGAGAGAGAGAGAGAGAGATAGAGAGGGATAGATATAGAGGGAGAGAGAGAGAGAGAGAGAGAGACAGAGAGGGATAGATAGAGAGGGAGAGAGAGAGAGAGAGAGAGAGAGACAGAGAGGGATAGATAGAGAGGGAGAGAGAGAGAGAGAGAAAGAGAGAGAGAGGGAGAGAGAGAGAGAAAGAGAGAGAGAGCGAGAGAAGGAGTGTGAGAGGGAGAAGGAGAGAGAGAGGAACAACCATCACTAAGAAAATACTTGTGTATCTTCAGTAAATGGATAAGCTATGGAAAGTGGGTTTCAATTACATCGGCATGCAAACGTAAACAAATGAGCAGATTTTGCAAATACATGTACTGATACAATACTTCCGTGTCTAGACTAGGGATTTCAGAATGTGCCTACAGCCAAACTAAATGAAAACTGATCTCTTTTGTGCCTTTTGCCCACAGATTAAGATTATTAAGATTAAGATATAAAGATTATTATTATTATTATCTAATTTTTCCTAAAGTGTGCACTTGTTCACTACTTCCTGGCAAATTTGAAAAAAGCATTGGATTGGTGGAGGCGTAGGCTAATGGGAGTTTCCTCCCTATTTCTAACCAATCATTTTCTTTTCTAATCAGTGAAGGGAAGTGAACAAGTGCACACTTCAGGAGGAAGGGGGGCGAAAGTAGAGACAATTGTAAAGAGCAATTGTAAAGAGCAATTGTAAATGAGAACTTGTTCTCAACTTGCCTACCTGGTTAAATAAAGGTGAAAAAAATATATAAAAAAACTAAAAATTGCAACGCTTAGACGCAGATGTTGGTGTCCTGTGTCCAATGCTGTTGAATTATTGAAACAGATGAGTGACCTAATAGGTCCCATCTGCTTGTATTGACTGAAGCCAAGTGGTTCTAACCAGATGCTGTTGTCACAGGATCCAAACGGTACACGATTGGCCCTCTTCAAAAAAGTACTATAGTATAGAGGGAATAGGGTCTCATTTGGGACGCTCCCAGATAGACACACAAGGGTCACTTCCCTTATGCATCTCTCTGTCTCTCTCTCTCTCTCTCTGTCTCTCTCTCCAACTCTCTCTCTCTCTCTCTCTCTCTCTCTCTCTCTCTCTCTCTCTCTCTCTCTCTCTCTCTCTCTCTCTCTCTCTCTCTCTGTCTCTCTCTCTCTCTCCAACTCTCTCTCTCTCTCTCTCTCGCTCTCCAACCCTCTCTCTCTCTCTCTCTCTATCTCTCGCTCTCCAACCCTCTCTCTCTCTCTCTCTCTCGCTCTCCAACCCTCTCTCTCTCTCTCTCGCTCTCCAATCCTCTCTCTCTCTCTCTCTCTCACTCTCCAACCCTCTCTCTCTCTCTCTCTCTCTCTCTCTCTCTCTCTCTCTCACTCTCCAACCCCCTCTCTCTCTCTCTCTCGCTCTCCAACCCTCTCTCTCTCTCTCTCGCTCTCCAATCCTCTCTCTCTCTCTCTCTCTCACTCTCCAACCCTCTCTCTCTCTCTCTCTCTCTCTCTCTCTCTCTCTCTCTCTC
The DNA here is from genome assembly GCF_013265735.2 of Oncorhynchus mykiss. Classification (NCBI taxonomy): domain Eukaryota; kingdom Metazoa; phylum Chordata; class Actinopteri; order Salmoniformes; family Salmonidae; genus Oncorhynchus; species Oncorhynchus mykiss. Next base: position 5,849,311 of record NC_048580.1, read on the forward strand.
TCTCTCTCACTCTCCAACCCTCTCTCTCTCTCTCTCTCTCTCTCTCTCGCTCCCTGGCTTTTTATGAAAGGTTTGGGAATTCCTTTTATGTGGTTGTAGAGTTTAACGTCTCTTTTCTGGATTTTGATAATTAGCGGGTATCGGCCTAATTCTGCTCTGCATGCAATATTTCTGTGTTTTACGTTCTACAATTCTGCCAGATACTAATTGGTATATCAAATTTTATGTTCCTTTATTCCTTTGTTCCTTTTGATGGCATAGAAGGCCCTTCTTGCCTCGTCTCTCAGATCGTTCACAGCTTTGTGGAAGTTACCTGTGGCGCTGATGTTTGGGCCGAGGTATGTATAGTTTTTTGTGTGCTCTAGGGCAATGGTGGTCCTGGCAACTGGACCTTTTTTGGAACACCATTATTTTGGTCTTACTGAGATTTACTGTCAGGGCCCAGGTCTGACAAAATCTGTACAGAAGATATAGGTGCTGCTGTAGGCCCTCCTTGGTTGGGGACAGAAGCACCAGATCATCAGCAAACAGTAGACATTTGACTTCAGGTTCTAGTAGGGTGAGGCCGGGTGCTGCAGACTGTTCTAGTGCCCTCGCCAATTCATTGATATATATGTTGAAGAGGGTGGGGCTTAAGCTGCATCCCTGTCTCACACCACAACCCTGTGGAGAGTAATGTGTGTTTTTTTGCCTATTTTAACTGCACACTTGTGGTCTGTTGTTTGTTTTTCTACCAACACTACTTTCCATCCATTTGCAAACCTCATGTCAAATTGAGTCGAAAGCTTTTTTAGAAATCAACAAAGCATGAGAAGGCTTTTTTTTGTTTGTTTGTCAATTAGGGTGAATATATGGTAATTTGGTAAAAAAAGCCAATTTGACATTTGCTCAGTGTTTTCACTGAGGAAATGTACGAGTCTGCTGTTAATGATAACGATTTTTCCAAGGTTGGACATATCCCATGTTAGTTAATAATGGGGTCAAATGTGTCTCCACTTTTGTGGATTGGGGTGGTCAGTCCTTGTTTCCAAATATTGGGGAAGATGCCAGAACTGAGGATGATGTTAGAGTTTAAGTATAGCCAATTGGAATTTGTGGTCTGTATATTTGATCATTTCATTGAGGATACCATCAACACCACAGGCCTTTTGGGTTGGAGGGTTTTTATTTTGTCCTGTAGTTCATTCAAGGTAACTGGAGAATCCAGTGGACTGTTTGGTTTTCTACTTCCAAGTTTACACCTTCACTATTACAGTGGAACATTTTGTCCAGGAAGTTGTCTAAAAGGGATTGAATTTGTTGTTGCCTAATTGTTTTTTGGTAGGTTTCCACACTACTTTCCTTCCATCTATAGTATTTCTTAATATTATTCAGTTCCTTTGGCTTTGATGCATCTCTCTCTCTCTCTCTCTCTCTCTCTCTCTCTCTCTCTCTCCCTCTCTCTCTCTCTCTCTCTCTCTCTGTTTCTCCCTCCCTCACCCCTCCAGTCTCTCAGGTTCAGCACTTTGTTGTGTCATTGATCTCCCTCACAGCCATCGATACTTTTCAGATACAGCTACCTATCTGAAGAGGTTCTTTAAAGCATGAAGAGACATGCACACAAACACACACACACTCACACACACACATAAGCACATATAGAGCATTTTCCCTGATTTCCTGCTATCTTCCCAACCCTTTTCTCAGTCTTTCATTAAGCAAGAGGACTTAACTGGCACACTTCAACAGTCTCAGAAATAGAATAGAATTTTCACCGCCGGTACACCCATCACAGAACATCCTGGTCTCCCCTGGTCTCTCCTGGTCTCCCCTGGTCTCCCCTGGTCTCCCCTGGTCTTTCCTGGTCTCCCCTGGTCTCCCCTGGTCTCTCCTGGTCTCTCCTGGTCTCCCCTGGTCTCCCCTGGACTCTCCTGGTCTCTCCTGGTCTCCCCTGGTCTCCCCTGGTCTCTCCTGGTCTCCCCTGGTCTCTCCTGGTCTCTCCTGGTCTCCCCTGGTCTCTCCTGGTCTCCCCTGGTCTCTCCTGGTCTCTCCTGGCCTCGCCTGGTCTCTCCTGGTCTCTCCTGGCCTCGCCTGGTCTCATCTGACCTCTCCTGGTCTCCCCTGGTCTGTCCTGGTCTCTGAACGTCTGTCTGACTCCTCTGGTCCTGTCAGCGGTCAAACACACCATTCTGTCTCCAGGACCTTCTCACCTTCCTGCCTCTCTTCTCTCCCACCAGTAATGGATGGATGTTTTAGCCCAGTCTGCGGGGGAGCAGAGGAGCTGGCTCCTACAGATTGGAGGCTTGATGGCTGAGGCCCTGTAGACTCAGAACATTAAGGAGAGTGGACAGGATGAGCTGTATTCGGCTGTGCGTGCTTTTGTGTGTGTGTGTGTGTGTCTGTGTGTGTGTGTGTGTGTGTGTGTGTGTGTGTGTGTGTGTGTGTGTGTGTGTGTGTGTGTGTGTGTGTGTGTGTGTGTGTGTGTGTGTGTGTGTGTGTGTGTTGCCTGGCCCGCATCCCCAGGGTCTGTAGAGGCTAATGGCCCAGCTCACCGTCCTGTGGTCAGATGGCCATCCAGCCCCACATCACCCACCACAGGAGAACAGAGCCAGGTGACATGGGGAACAGCCAAGCAGCAACACTTTCACAGTCACTTCAGCATGTCTTTGACAAACACTCTCAATGACACTCCAGAAAAAGGGGGAGAGGGAATAGAGAGAGAGAGAGAGAGAGAGAGAGAGAGAGAGAGAGAGAGAGAGAGAGAGAGAAGCAGAGAGAGAGAGAGAAAGATAGAGAGAGTTCTTTCTCTCTCATGCCCTCATAAGAGCCCTTCGCTTTATATCAGTAAGAAATAATGCTGGCTAAAGGGAGCATTTAAACTTAACCGCCGGTGGACAAGGCCTGAATGATATCAGGGCAAGAGAAGAGGATGAAACCAAGGAGGTCACCAGATGGACTGAGTGATATCAGGGCAAGAGAAGAGGATGAAACCAAGGAGGTCACCAGATGGACTGAGTGATATCAGGGCAAGAGAAGAGGATGAAACCAAGGAGGTCACCAGATGGACTGAGTGATATCAGGGCAAGAGAAGAGGATGAAACCAAGGAGGTCACCAGAAGCCAAGAGACACTCAAGGACAAGAAGAAAAAAAAACAGCAGTCTCAAGCACACACACACAGACACACACACACACACACATAGACACATACATAGACACACACACAGACACACACACAGACACACACACACACACAGCCCCAATGCTAATTTCAGGACGTCAGATGTGCTGTGATGCGAACATTTGCCTGGCAGGCTATTGTTTATCTCTCTGTGGCAGACCAGCGTTCATCTGATGACACGTGCATACACACACACACAGAAACCGATACGCACACACAAACACACAAACATACACACACCCTATTCCCTCCATACTCACAGGACCACATCACCCTCTACCCACCTCCTATCATCCAACACCATTTGGTTCGTCTCCAACCCCTCCTGTTTTTAATTGCAGCTCCAATAGCAACATACTGTAGTCGTCACAACAGCTGGTTTAATCTAGTGTAATCCTTCTGCTTCGCTCTGTATGGCACTGACTCCAGACGGACGGACAGATGGACGGATGGACAGACAGACAGACATATACTGTAGATAGATAGATAGATAGATAGATAGATAGATAGATAGATAGATAGATAGATAGATAGATTTCACAACATATTCCCAATACACATAAATATAGTAAGGGTTTTAGGTGCCACATTTCTTCAGCCTCCTGAGGTTGAAGAGGCACTAGTGTGACTTCTTTACCAAACTGTCTGTGTGGGTGGACCATTTCAGTTTGTCCGTGATGTGTACGCAGAGGAACTTGAAGCTTTCCATCTTCTCCACTGCGGTCCCGTCGATGTGGATAGGGGGTGCTCCCACTGCTGTTTCCTAAACTCCACGATCATCTCCTTTGTTTTGTTGACGTTGGGTGAGAGGTTAATTCCCTGGAACCACACTCCCAGAGCCCTCACCTCCTCTCTGTAGGCCGTCTCGTCATTGTTTGGTAATCAAGCCTACGACTGTTGAGTCGTCTGCAAACTTGATGATTGAGTTGGAGGCGTGCGGGACCACACAGTCATGGGTGAAGTGGGAATACCGGAGGGGGCTGAGCACGCACCCTTGTGCACAGGGGCCCCTGTGTTGAGGATCAGTGAAGTGGAGGTGATGGTTCCTACCTTCACCTTCTGGGGGGGGGGGGGGGGGGGCGTCAGGAAGACCACTAGGAAAACAAGTGTTTCGATGAATGCTTTTAAGTGCTATTCTCTAGGAAAAATGTTTACATCCCACTGTATATTGAATTGAATTGAATTTATACAGCAAGATGCACATTGTATTCTTCCCAGACGATAGCTCTTAAAGGTATTAATTAAAACACTTGTTTTTACCCAAATAAATTCAACTCAATACCTCCCGTGGCTGGTTTAATTATTATTATTTTATTTCCAATATTCTCATCTGCTTCTCTAGTAGAGCAGGTGCTGCTCTCCAAAGCAACTTCCGGAACAGCACAGTGGTATGCTGTTATCTCGTAAGCCTAATGTTGCCACACTATACCAACTGAGCCAAACTAGGCAAAATACTTCTCTATATTTACTGGTTAAAAAAAAAAAGTTTAACAAATCTTTAGTAATCTACAAACCACCACTACATCATCTGGATCTGGGGCAGCAGGGTAGCCTAGTGGTTAGAGCGTTGAACTAGTAACCGCAAGGTAGTAAGTTCAAACCCCCGAGCTGTCGTTCTGCCCCTGAACAGGCAGTTAACCCACTGTTCCTAGCTCATCATTGGAAATAAGAATTTGTTCTTGTTAAATAAATAAAATATCTGGTGTCTGGTGTCTTCATTTGCTTTGGAGGTGGTCAGGGTCCTCCATACCTGTCTACTGTGTTTTCAACGCCCCTGAGGTGGTCAGGGTCCTCCATACCTGTCTACTGTGTTTTCAACGCCCCTGAGGTGGTCAGGGTCCTCCATACCTGTCTACTGTGTTTTCAACACCCCTGAGGTGGTCAGGGTCCTCAATACCTGTCTACTGTGTTTTCAACGCCCCTGAGGTGGTCAGGGTCCTTCATACCTGTCTACTGTGTTTTCAACGCCCCTGAGGTGGTCAGGGTCCTCCATACCTGTCTACTGTGTTTTCAACGCCCCTGAGGTGGTCAGGGTCCTCCATACCTGTCTACTGTGTTTTCAACGCCCCTGAGGTGGTCAGGGTCCTCCATACCTGTCTACTGTGTTTTCAACACCCCTGAGGTGGTCAGGGTCCTCCATACCTGTCTACTGTGTTTTCAACGCCCCTGAGGTGGTCAGGGTCCTCCATACCTGTCTACTGTGTTTTCAACGCCCCTGAGGTGGTCAGGGTCCTCAATACCTGTCTACTGTGTTTTCAACGCCCCTGAGGTGGTCAGGGTCCTCCATACCTGTCTACTGTGTTTTCAACGCCCCTGAGGTGGTCAGGGTCCTCCATACCTGTCTACTGTGTTTTCAACGCCCCTGAGGTGGTCAGGGTCCTCAATACCTGTCTACTGTGTTTTCAACGCCCCTGAGGTGGTCAGGGTCCTCCATACCTGTCTACTGTGTTTTCAACACCCCTGAGGTGGTCAGGGTCCTCCATACCTGTCTACTGTGTTTTCAACACCCCTGAGGTGGTCAGGGTCCTCCATACCTGTCTACTGTGTTTTCAACACCCCTGAGGTGGTCAAGGTCCTCCATACCTGTCTACTGTGTTTAATGGTGTCTGTCCATATGTCTTCATAATGGTGTCTGTCCATATGTCTTCATAATGGTGTCTGTCCATATGTCTTCATAATGGTGTCTGTCCATATGTCTTCATATTGGTGTCTGTCCATATGTCTTCATAATGGTGTCTGTCCATATGTCTTCATATTGGTGTCTGTCCATATGTCCTCATAATGGTGTCTGTCCATATGTCCTCATAATGGTGTCTGTCCATATGTCTTCATAATGGTGTCTGTCCATATGTCTTCATAATGGTGTCTGTCCATATGTCTTCATAATGGTGTCTGTCCATATGTCCTCATAATGGTGTCTGTCCATATGTCCTCATAATGGTGTCTGTCCATATGTTCTCATAATGGTGTCTGTCCGTACACACACACACACACACACACACACACACACACACACACACACAGTCCATTCTTAATAAGTTTAGACGGTACTACTAAGAAGAGGGGAAATGGCCTTAAATCCTTAGTACATAACTTCTGTTTGTTAAGTCTCTGTTATTGATAGTGGTTCAGCAAACAAATTATTGTTTATAAATAACAACTGTGAAAATTCATATCTCTTTATATTTAGCATTTAAATGCTAACTATTAACAGCTTACCTGGTCGTTGGAGTCTTACTTCCTTGTTGTTTCCTGTAACTTTCCGCACAATCATCCTGTCATTTCGGCACTGTAAACTAACTCTTTACCGGGTCATTTACAGGCAGCTCGATGACAAGTAACATTCCGTATTTAATATCACAGTACACCTACTGTAATATAAATACAGTTTCAAATAAAGTACTGTGTAATTACACAACGCACAATACAGTAAAATGTACTCTGGTATACTGTTAAAAGGTAAATGCTACCATAATTGAAATGAATGAATGAATGAATGAATGCATGAATAATGAATTATTGAAATGAATTGAGGGGAGCTGTAATTACAAGAGATTGGTGCAATGAGGTTGACTGCTAGGTTAAAGTGCTTCCACATTACAACATATTCATACGATACTTGGTGTTTTAAAATCGTAAAGGACTTGGGTCGATCCATCTGAACATTAAGAGCTAACTTCCTAAACTGGATCACATCGAGATCTGGGCTATGCAGACGAATCCGGACATTCTGGTATTGACTGAAACTTGGATCTGTGGGGACATGTTGTTCTCTGATATTAATATTGAGGGTTTATAGTGTGTTCAGAGCTGACTGACAGGTTAGAGGTTGTGGAGTGGTTGTTTTCATTTGAAATAATTTCTCTGTCTCTTTACTGAACTCAATTTCCCTTGCCAAAATGTTTTTAGCTACTACTTTGTCCTGGGGAAAAAAAATGTATCCATGGTTGTTATAGGGGTCTACCGTCCTCCCTCTGATAACCTTTGTGCACTCAAGGAGTTAACTTGTTTTTTTACTAAATCACAAGTTATTATCTTGGGTGACCTAAATGATGATTGGGAAATACAGTCCTCAGACAATCTAAAAGACATGTGTAATGATCTAATCCTAACCCTGCTAGGTGACTAAGCCCCAACCCCTAAAGATACTTGAAAGTCAACTCAGATAGATTTTTCATTTCAACCCGAATACACCACATGAATATGTTGTCTTCACCCAATATAACATGGATCATTTTCCAGTTGTTTGTGTTGAGATGTGAGATAAATAAATAAATAAATAAATCTACGTTTTGTGTCATCGGAAAGTTGAACAACTTAATTGAACAGGGTTTTTTATTTTTTTATTTACATAAATCTTATTTTTAGTGACATTGATTGTATTTCAGATAATCCCAGAATCTGATTTATTTATGCTTTGAGCCTTTTTCTTGCGGATGTCTTCAATAGATAATCATGCCTCCTAAAACAAATGAAGGGTGAAAGGTAGATGGAATGCCTGGTACACGCCAGAATTGATCTGAAGGAATTCATTAAAGAGACGATGCTTGGGTCAAGGTCCAAGAAAACACAAGCGTAGGCACGGACTGGCAAACTTTTAACCAACTGAGGCATCACTGTGTAAGACAATTCAGAAAGGCTAAATCTGATTATTATGTAACCACTCTTTCGCATTGTAATGAGAACCCCGTCTGAATTCTGGAAAAAACTGTCAATTCCCTACCTCTTTCTTTCTGACACAACACATTACTTCAGGCACTGGCTGGCCTCATTAACGGAAAAAAAAAAATGCCATCATTGATGCATTTAATCACCATTTTATTTCAGCGGGCAATCTCTTTTTGAAATGACTTCTAAGCCTATTCACAATGATACTGGACTAGACGCTGATAAGAGGAAACTTGCTGAATGATCAGAGAAGAAACGATAGTCAAAGCCTTTCTTCCAGGCTTATTCACAGAAAAATAAGTCCTGAATGCTTCTGCTGGCAATAGACAACAACAAAATCCACAGGGACAGACCGATTGGATCCTGGTCTGCTTAGGTGTGCAGCGCCCATTATTATTGGCTCAATAACCCACTTAAATGTTTTTTTTTTAAATGTAACATTGTTTCCAGGAAATATTCCAGATCTATGGAAATCAGCTTTTGTCCTGCCACGTGGTAAGGACGGGGAGTGTAGTGATGCTAATCATTACCGCCTCCTTTCAAGACTTCCTTGTCTGGCTAAGATTCTAGAATCCTTAGTTAAATGTAGAACTTTGCTCTCTCTCTTTCTTTTTTTTTTAAATCTGAGAAATGTATTTTGAATGGACATCCAATCAGTACCTAGGCCTGGATATCCAATCAGTACCTATGCCTGGACATCCAATCAGGGTTTAGGCCTTGGCAGAGCACTATTACAGCAACCACTTCAGTTGTTAATGGTCTTTTCAATCCTTTGTTTGTGAACCTGTCAAAAGCATTTGAAACTCATGCTATTTTATTGAATAAATTGTCCTCGATAGGCCTGAGCTCTGTCTGTGGGTTCATAGTTTCATGATTATCTTAGTGACAGAACTCAGGCCATTGTGATTGATGGGGTTAAATTATACCTTATTTTGTTTTTTTAAGTACATGAAGGTGTACCACATAGGTTGATTTTGGGCCCTGTTCTCTTCACTATTTATATAAACACTGAAGGTCAATCTGTTCTAAAGTGTTCCTCTATATGCTGGTGATACTACGGCGTATTCTATTGTCCCTGACTGTTGATCTGTGTCTAAACTACAGTCTGATTTTATAGCTGCGCAGGAATCCCTTGCTGATTTAAAACGTAAGACAAGGCAAACAAACTACATCTTGTCTTTAAACTCTCCTAAGAATGTTTCAGATGAACTACATGTTCAGTCATTAGATGGTTCTCCAATCGAACGTGTTCCCGAATATAAATACTTAAGGCATTTGGATTGATATGGATTTGATCGTTTATAAAACATATAGATGATCTGGTTTTAAGAAGCTAAGATGTTAAAGTTGTTATTTTTCTACAGAAACAGATGGTGCCTTTTCTCTAAGCAGTAGGAAGCAGGTTATTCAGTCAACCTTTTAGTCTGTTGTTGATTATGATATTACATTATTCATCAAAGTAAAGCTGGTACTACTCTTAACCGTTTGGATGCCATCTACCATAATGCACTTCGTTTTGATACTCCTCACTGCATCCTGTATCTACAGGTTGGCTGGACTTCATTAAAGACCTGTAGATCTCTGCATTACTTCCTATCTGTTTACAAGGCCCTACTTCATTTAACATCTGTCTTATCTAACTTTGCTGTTGAAGTAGAGACACCTGAGTTGCCCCCCCCAAAAAAACCAGTTGACAGGATTGGTTAACTCTTGAGGTTCCTAAGGGTCTCCATCGAGCTACAGTAGGGCTACGGTTTAGTTTTAATGCACCGTTTTGCTGGAACAAAATTCCAAATACATTTAATCTTGATGTTCTGGTGCCGATTGGGGACTTATTGGTGGAGGAATGTAACTGTTGTTGAGGTTTTATTGATGATTCCTTGACTTGGTTTTTGAATTTTAACATACAGTGTACATATAGATTGGTTATAATGTGTATATTTATGTTGTATATACAGGGCACATTTATAAAAGAGATCTTGGTCTCAATATGTCTCAATATGTCTCAATATGTCTCAATATGTCTCAATATGTCTCAATATGTCTCAATATGTCTTTGTTCAAATGATAAATAAGTAAAACTATGTAAAGAACACACCATTAAAGCCGCTACTACATTCCGTACAGCTACATTTGAATAGTTTAGCAGACACTAACCCAGAACGATGTACTGAGCGGTTTATTCAACTAAAGTTGGTAAAACAACCAGCTATCACCCCGCTGGAAGTAAAAACCTTCGTCAGAAATCACCATCATCTTGTCGGCTTGTGAAACTAAAGGAAAAGTACTTTGGTCGAACTCTTTCCAGGGCGGCAAAATAAATGAATAAATGAATAACTTGTGAAAGTTTAAAGACAGGGGAAAGCGGTTTCATTTGTTGATTGAATCGTATCTCATTCCCTTTTTTACCAGGCCACAGCGCAGACATTTACACAGACCTGTGAAAACACAACGATCACTTTACTGTTAATGCAAAGTAATGGTTTTGCATAAAGGTCATTCGAGAGAATGAACCTTGAACGAAGTTGATGTGATTCAAAACAATTCTTCTAAAGTCTTTCTAAATATGTAGCGCAAAGGCACAATATTCAACAAAAGCGGTCAATGCGTGTGTCAGCACGTGTAGGGGCGTCATTTAGCCTAGTGGTTAGAGTGTAGGGACGGCAGGTAGCCTAGTGGTTAGAGTGTAGGGACGGCGGGTAGCCTAGTGGTTAGAGTGTAGGGACGGCAGGTAGCCTAGTGGTTAGAGTGTAGGGACGGCGGGTAGCCTAGTGGTTAGAGTGTAGGGACGGCTGGTAGCCTAGTGGTTAGAGTGTAGGGACGGCGGGTAGCCTAGTGGTTAGAGTGTAGGGACGGCAGGTAGCCTAGTGGTTAGAGTGTAGGGACGGCGGGTAGCCTAGTGGTTAGAGTGTAGGGACGACGGGTAGCCTAGTGCTTAGAGCGTTGGACCAGTAACAGAAAAAGTTGCTAGATCGAATCCCCGAGCTGACAAGGTAAAAATCTGCCGTTCTGCCCCTGAACAGGCAGTTAACCCACTGTTCCCCGGTAGGATGTCATTGTAAATAAGAATTTGCTCTTAACTGACTTGCCTAGTTAGATTAAAGTGTATGTGTACTTATAAGAGCAATCTGCAGTTCAAACAATAACAAAGCTGGCACCACTGTTTTGGTAAAATGCTAACAGAGCCAGGACCGACCATGCATGATATCAAAATGATTATTTAAATATATTTTGACTATGGTGGGTAAACTCTGATCGCTGGTAGCGGTGAAAAGACTAACGCTCTCTATTCTTTTCTGAGAAAATGTGGGTGAACTGCGTTTTCTTGCCACTGTACACAGTGTTTGTTTGCAATTACATTGTTTACAAACAATAGAGTAAAACAAACTGATGTTTTGTCTTCTTATGGGCTACAACAGTTGAACTAAAGCTTATGAGACATTCATAAGTTACACTGTAACGGAAAACTGTTACTTATATGGTATTTGTAGGCACTATCAACAGTAAACATCTCTGAAACGTTTTACTGTCAGTGATGGTGCATTGTGGGGAAATTGCTGTATTTCAAACGGTACTGTATTTACACCCTACAGAATACAGTACCGTACCGTAACTTTGGAGCACCAATAACCAATGAGATTGTTGTTGTTCCAGGCTCATTGTCATATTTTTTTGAGGCGTGCCTTGTAAGAGATTGTGTTCGTTGTACTCTTGAGTGAGAGTGCTGTACCAATTTAACTGTCAGTCTTGCTTCATCATGTTTAAATTGAGACATATTGGGGAGGCAGCTCGTCTTCGACCTTAAATGGTCGAGCCTTTTGTCATGTCCTTTCGGTCTGTCCTTAGTTCTTTAGTATGTCAGGGCGTGAGTTGGGAGGGTTGTCTATGTTCCCTTTTCTATGTTTTGGGATTTCTGTGTTTCGGCCTGGTATGGTTCTCAATCAGAGGCAGCTGTTTATCGTTGTCCCTGATTGAGAACCATATTTAGGTAGCCTAGTTTGACGTTTTCTGTTGTGTGTCTGTACCAGCCAGAACTGTTTTCGGTCGTTTCTCTTTGTTAGTTTTGTTATTTCCGTGTTCATTTTAATAAATATGGACACATATGACGCTGCACCTTGGTCCTCCTCTTCTCCTTCATACGACGACCGTTACAATGTCCTTTCGGTCTGTTTTTACTCGCTCGGTTTAGAAGCCTTTGTTATAAGGCCTGTAGAAGCGCAAGTGACTTAAAGTCACTTGGAGTCTCCAACTCAATAAGCTAGGTTCAATAAGCAGATGCAAGCCCTGTCTAATGGTTGATATTGATATAGTTGCTATGGCTATAGTTGTTATGGCTATCAGATTGCAATATAACTGCACCAGTTGGTCTAGTAATAGAAGAAGTAGAGTAGAAATATGAATGACTTTTTCAAGGTTAGCACCATAGGCCCTGAGGCCGCAGTCAATGTCAATATGAGGACCTCTCAGAGTACCGATGATGGAGTGTTACAAACTGATGGGAAGGGTAGGTGAGATGGGAGGTGGAGAGGTGACCTCACTAGGGAGGAATCGCTGCAGGGCAGCCCTGGCGGGTCAGTCAGAGAGTGGCACAGTGGCACGACGACCAGGCTGGAGGAAGTAGGAAAAGGAAAAGGTCTTAGAGTCTGAACTATACGGGATACTCTGTAACGTCTCAATGTGCTTACCCTGGATGTCTAGCTCAGACAGAGAGAGAGAGAGAGAGAGCGAGAGAGAGAGAGAAAGAGAGACAGAGAGAGAGACAGAGAGAGAGAGACAGAGAGAGAGAGAGAGACACACAGAGAGAAAGAGAGAGAGACAGAGAGAGAGACACAGAGAGAGAGAGAAAGAGAGAGAGACAGAGAGAGACACAGAGAGAGACAGAGAGAGAGAGAGAGAGAGACACACAGAGAGAAAGAGAGAGAGACAGAGAGAGACACAGAGAGAGAGAGAGAGAGAGAGAGAGAGAGACAGAGAGAGAGAGAGAGAGAAAGAGAGAGAGACACAGAGAGAGAGAGAGGCACAGAGAGAGAGACACAGAGAGAGAGACACAGAGAGAGAGACACAGAGAGATACACTGCATTCGGAAAGTGTTCAGATCACTTGACTTTTTCCACAAATTGTTACGTTACAGTCTTATTCTAAAATGGATTCAATTTTTTTCTTTCCTCATCAGTTTATACACTATACCCCATAATGACATCACAATACCCCATAATGACATAACAATACCCCATAATGACATCACAATACCCCATAATGACATCACAATACCCCATAATGACAAAGCAAAATCTGTTTTTTTAGAAATGTAAGCAAATTTACTGCAAATAAAAAACTGAAATATTACATTTACATAAGTATTCAGACCCTTTACTCAGTACTTTGTTGAAGAACCTTTGGCAGTGATTACAGCCTCAAGTCTTCTTGGGTATGACGCTACAAGCTTGGCACACCTGTATTTGAGGAGTTTCTCCCATTCTTCTCCACAGATCCTCTCAAGCTCTGTCAGGTTTGATGGGGAGTGTCGCTGCACAGCTATTTTCAGGTCTCTCCAGGGATGTTCAATCGGGTTCAAGTTCGGGCTCAGGCTGGGCCACTCAAGGACATTCAGAGACTTGTCTCAAACCCACTCCTGCATTGTCTTGGCTGTGTGCCTAGGGTCGTTGTCCTGTTGGAAGTGAACCTTCACCCCAGTGTGAGTTCCTGAGTGCTCTGGAGCAGATTGTCATCAAGGATCTTTCTGTACTTTGCTCTGTTCATCTTTCCCTCAATCCTGACTGGTCTCCCAATCCCTGCCGCTGAAAACCATCCCCACAGCATGATGCTGCCACCACCATGCTTCACCTTAGGGATGGTGCCAGGTTTCCTCTAGACATGATGCTTGGAATTCAGGCCAAAGAGTTCAATCTTGGTTTCATCAGACCAGAGAATCTTGTTTCTCATGGTTTGAGAGTCTTTAGGTGCCTTTTGGCAAACTCTAAGCGGGCTGTCATGTGCCTTTTACTGAGGAGTGGCTTCCGTCTGGCCACTCTACCATGAAGGCCTGATTAGTTGAGTGCTGCAGAGATGGTTGTCCTTCTAGAAGATTCTCACTTCTTCACAGAGATGTGAACTCTAGAGATTAACTCTAGAGGTCTATCAGAGTGACCATCAGGTTCTTGGTCACCTCCCTGTCCAAGGCTCTTGTCCCCTGATTGGTCAGTTTGGCCGGGCAGCCAGCTCTAGGAAGAGTCTGAGTGATTCCAAACTTCTTCCCCAGATATGTGCCTCGACACAATCCCGTCTTGGAGCTCTACAGACAATTCTTTCAAACTTAGGGCTTGGTTTTTGCTCTGACATGCATTGTCAACTGTGGGACCTTGTATAGACAGGTGTGTGCCTTTCCAAATCATGTCTAATCAATTGAATTTACCACAGGTGGACTGCAGTCAAGTTGTAGAAACATCTCAAGGATGATCGATGGAAACAGGATGCACCTGAGCTCAATTTTGAGTCTCACAGCAAAAGGGTCTGAATGCTTATGTAATTAAGATATTTCTGTTTTTTAAGTTTAATACATTTGCTAAAATAAAAATGAATCTGTTTTCACTTCGTCATTATGGGGTATTGTATTTTGATAGCTGAGGATTTTTATTTATTTAATCATTTTCAGAATAAGGCTGTAACGTAACACAATATGGGAAATGTCAAGGGTCTGAATACATCTTAAGGAATTGTACTTCCCTTCTACTGGCAATGTTTGTCTATGGAGATTGCATGGCTGTGTGCTCAATTTTATACACCAGCAACGGGTGTGGCTGAAATAGCCGAATCCACTCATTTGAAGGGGTGTCCACATACTTTAGTACATAATAGTGTATATTCTTCAGTAAGCTGACAGTTTCCTAATTGGAAATTTGGCCGGTCATGGGATGAAACGTTCCTCGTAATTTCTGAAGGTAGCAGCTGGCGATCTGGAAAAATACAGTTTCCCTTATACGTTGGCAAGGAATCAGCTAAAAGGCAATCAAACCACTCGGTGGGATAGTTAGTTCAATCAGAGTTTGTAGGACCATCACAGTTATAGGCAGCAAGCCAGAAAACAACCACAGACTAGAACCCAGCCAGCACTAGAACCCGCAATAAACCCAAACATAGACTAGGACCTAGCTAGCACTAGAACCCACAACAAACACAACCACAGACTAGAACCCAGCCAGCACTATGACCCACAATAAACACAACCATAGACTAGAACCTAGCCAGCACTATGACCCACAATAAACACAACCATAGACTAGAACCCAGCCAGCACTAGGACCCACAATAAACCCAACCAAGGCACAAAACTGGCCAGCATAACAACAGCAAGGAGAGAGCGTTGACTTACTCAACATGAATAAATGCTGGGGCCCATCGAAACAATAACATGCCACCAGTATGATAGCCAGGAGAGGATCACCTTGGAGGGGACATTGTTTCCAGTGCAGGCCATTGGAAGCTGGGAGGGAGGCAAGAGCTACACCACATACACGGCATCCGTTTAGGCTAAACCAAGTTAGATTTAAAGTTTGACAGAGTTAAAAGAAAAATCGATATCTCAGACTGGCCAATAAAAAATATATATTAGGATGGGCAAAAGAACAGCAGAAGGCCGGCATCACCTCTTCACTGTTGACGTTGAGACTGGTGTTTTTAGGGTACTATTTAGGACTTGTGAGGCGTCTGTTTCTCAAACCAGACACTCTAATGTACTTGTACCCTTGCTCAGTTGTGCACCGGGGTCTCCCTTCAGTTTCTTGGAAATTTCTCGCATAGAATAGCCTTCATTTCTCAAAACAAGAATAGACTGATGAGTTTCAGAAGATAGTGCTTAGATAGATAGATAGATATTCTACTAGATAGATAGATATTCTACTAAAAAATCATCCATTTCCAGCTACAACAGTCATTTACAACATTAACAATGTCTACACTGTATTTCTGATCAATTTGATGTTATTTTAATGGATAAAAAAAAGCTTTAATTTCAAAAACAAGGACATTTCTAAGTGACCCCAAACTTTAAAACGGGGGCTACATGTTTAAAATAGACCAGCATAGTCCCTGTACCTAAGAAAGCGAAGATAACCTCCCTGTACCTAAGAAGGTGAAGGTAACCTCCCTGTACCTAAGAAAGTGAAGGTAACCTCCCTGTACATAAGAAAGCGAAGGTAACCTCCCTGTACCTAAGAAAGTGAAGGTAACCTGCCTGTACCTAAGAAAGTGAAGGTAACCTGCCTGTACCTAAGAAAGTGAAGGTAACCTCCCTGTACCTAAGAAAGCGAAGGTAACCTCCCTGTTCCATAAGAAAGCGAAGGTAACCTCCCTGTTCCATAAGAAAGCGAAGGTAACCTCCCTGTACCTAAGAAAGCAAAGGTAACCTGCCTAAATGATTACCGCCCCTTAACACTCACGTTGGTATTCATGAAGTACTTTGAAAGGCTGGTCATGGCTCACATCAACACCATCATGCCAGGAACCCTTAAACCCACTCCAATTTGCATACCGCCCTAACAGATCCACAGATGACGCAATCGCTATTACACTCCACACTGCCCTTTCCCTCCTGGACAAAAATAACACCTATGTGAGAATGCTGTTCATTGAATAAGGCTTAGCGTTCAACACCATAGTGTCCACAAAGCTCATCCCTAAGCTAAGAACCCTGGGACTAAACAACTCCCTCCGCAAATAGATCCTGGACACCCTGACCCCCCCCCCCCCCCCCCCCCCTCCCCCCAGGTGGTAAGGGTAAGCAACAACACATTTGCCACGCTGATCATCAACACTGGGGCCCCTCAGGGGTGCGTGTTTAGTCCCCTCCTGTACTCCCTGTTCACCCACGACTGTGTGGCCAAGCACGACTCCAACACCATAGTTAAGTTTGCTGACGACACAACAGTGGATGGCCTGATCACCGACAATGATGAGGGAGGGGGTCAGAGACCTGGCTGTGTGGTGCCAGGACAACAACCTCTCCCTCAACGTGATCAAGACAACGGAGCTGATCATGGACTATAGGAAAAGGAGGACTGAGCACGCCCCCATTAACATCGACGGGGCTGTAGTGGAGCGGGTCGAGAGTTTCAAGTTCCTTGTTGGACACATCATATACAAACGATTATGGTCCAAACACACCAAGACTGCTGTGAAGAGGGCACAATTAATCCAATGGCCACCAGGACTATTTATATTGACTTTGTTTTTACACTGCTGCTACTCACTGTCTATTATTGTTGCATAGTCACTTTACAAACTAACTACCTGTATATAGTCTTGTTATTTCTTCGTTTTGTTCGTTTTTATGTTTTCACATTCGTTTATTTAGTAAATATTCATTTTCATAACTCTATTTCTTGAACTGCTTTGTTGGTTAAGGGCTTTTATTTAACAGGCAAGTCAGTTAAGAACAAATTCTTATTTACAATGACGGCCAAGGAACAGTGGGTTAACTGGTCTAGGAACAGTGGGTTAACAGGTCTAGGAACAGTGGGTTAACTGGTCTAGGAACAGTGGGTTAACTGGCCTAGGAACAGTGGGTTAACTGGTCTAGGAACAGTGGGTTAACTGGTCTAGGAACAGTGGGTTAACTGGTCTAGGAACAGTGGGTTAACTGGTCTAGGAACAGTGGGTTAACTGGTCTAGGAACAGTGGGTTAACTGGTCTAGGAACAGTGGGTTAACTGGCCTAGGAACAGTGGGTTAACTGGCCTAGGAACAGTGGGTTAACTAACTGGTCTAGGAACAGTGGGTTAACTGGTCTAGGAACAGTGGGTTAACTGGTCTAGGAACAGTGGGTTAACTGGTCTAGGAATAGTAGGTGAACTGGCCTAGGAACAGTTGGTTAACTGCCTGTTCAGGGACAGAACGACAGATTTGTACCTTGTCAGCTCGGGGATTTGATCTTGCAACCTTCCGGTTACAAATCCGCCGCTCTAACCACTAGGCTACCTGCCGCCCCTACACTCTAACCACTAGGCTACCTGCCGCCCCTACACTCTAACCACTAGGCTACCTGCCGTCCCTACACTCTAACCACTAGGCTACCTGCTGTCCCTACACTCTAACCACTAGGCTACCTGCCGCCCCTACACTCTAACCACCTGGCTACCTGCCGTCCCTACACTCTAACCACTAGGCTACCTGCCGCCCCTACACTCTAACCACTAGGCTACCTGCCGTCCCTACACTCTAACCACTAGGCTACGCTGCCGCCCCTACACTCTAACCACTAGGCTACCTGCCGTCCCTACACTCTAACCACTAGGCTACCTGCCATCCCTACACTCTAACCACTAGGCTACCTGCCGTCCTACACTCTAACCACTAGGCTACCTGCCATCCCTACACTCTAACCACTAGGCTACCTGCCATCCCTACACTCTAACCACTAGGCTACCTGCCGTCCCTACACTCTAACCACTAGGCTACCTGCCGTCCTACACTCTAACCACTAGGCTACCTGCCATCCCTACACTCTAACCACTAGGCTACCTGCCATCCCTACACTCTAACCACTAGGCTACCTGCCATCCCTACACTCTAACCACTAGGCTACCTGCCGCCCCTACACTCTAACTACTAGGCTACCTGCCGTCCCTACACTCTAACCACTAGGCTACCTGCCGCCCCTACACTCTAACCACTAGGCTACGCTGCCGCCCCTACACTCTAACCACTAGGCTACCTGCCGCCCCATTTCACGGTAAGGCTGAGTGGGTTAACTGCCTGTTCAGGGGCGCATGTGACGAATACATTTCTATTTTATTTTATATGATCAGGTGTCTGCTCAGATAATGTGCCAGTGCAGGGTAGCGTGCACCTGGTATATGACAGTAAGCCTCAGGTGTCTGCTCAGATAATGTGCCAGTGTAGGGTAGCGTGCACCTGGTATATGACAGTAAGCTTCAGGTGTCTGCTCAGATAATGCGCCAGTGCAGGGTAGCGTGCACCTGGTATATGACAGTAAGCCTCAGGTGTCTGCTCAGATAATGTGCCAGTGCAGGGTAGCGTGCACCTGGTATATGACAGTAAGCCTCAGGTGTCTGCTCAGATAATGTGCCAGTGCAGGGTAGCGTGCACCTCGTATATCACAGTAGGACTCAAGAGTTTCAGCAGACTAAGTTTTTCAAGTCTCCTTATTAATAACCCTGGACGCACTATTCACAGCCAGATGAAACAAAGCTGAAGGGAAACAAATATCCACGAAAAGCCTTTTCAGCTACAAACACTGATCAGAGAAAAAAGACTAGCTGGGGATTGAGTTGAGTAGGCGCTGTAATGGTGGTTAGTGGAGTATCTGGGGAATGAGGTAGGAGCTGTAAATGGTGATTAGTGGAGTATCTGGGTAATGAGGTAGGTGCTGTAAATGGTGGTTAGTGGAGTATCTGGGTAATGAGGTAGTTGCTGTAAATGGTGGTTAGTGGAGTATCTGGGTAATGAGGTAGGTGCTGTAAATGGTGGTTAGTGGGGTATCTGGGTAATGAGGTAGGTGCTGTAAATGGTGGTTAGTGGGGTATCTGGGTAATGAGGTAGGTGCTGTAAATGGTGGTTAGTGGGGTATCTGGGGAATGAGGTAGGAACTATAATGGTGTTTAATGGGGTAGCTGGGTAATGAGGTAGGCTCTGTAAATGGTGGTTAGTGGAGTATCTGGGGAATGAGGTAGAAACTATAATGGTGTTTAATGGGGTAACTGGGTAATGAGGTAGGCTCTGTAAATGGTGGTTAGTGGAGTATCTGGGGAATGAGGTAGGAACTATAATGGTGGGTAGTGGGGTAGCTGGGGAATGAGGTAGGAACTATAATGGTGTTTAACGGGGTAGCTGGGGATTGAGGTAGAAACTATAATGGTGGGTAGTGGGGTAGCTGGGGAATGAGGTAGGCTCTGTAAACGGTGGTTCGTGGAGTATCTGGGTAATGAGGTAGGCTCTGTAAATGGTGGTTAATGGGGTAGCTGGGGAATGAGGTAGGAATTATAATGGTGTTTAATGGGGTAGCTGGGGAATGAGGTAGGATCTATAATGGTGTTTAACGGGGTAGCTGGGGATTGAGGTAGAAACTATAATGGTGGGTAGTGGGGTAGCTGGGGTGCAAGGTCACACAGACACTAGGGG